>NC_051157.2:35063227-35198227 GCF_013339745.2 Dermacentor silvarum
TACTTTCTCTTTGCATATTGTCGAACTCTTTTATTATACTAATAAAAAACTTGTAATGACATGTCTTTGACTGCGACTACACAGGGTGTCCCAGCTAATGTTAAGCTCTTAAAAATAAAATATAGAATATACAAGAATGCAACCAATGGTATTCTGTCAGCAGTGATGTATCAGACCAGGAGGACTTTTTTTAAGTAATCCAACTATTGATAATTAGATGCACTTAATTAAAGAACTTTCTCATTATTGAATAGAGGGCGATAATTGTGATAGAAAAGTAATAACTGTGTTTTAAAACACCCGATTCAGTTGTTTTTAGTGTGATATGTCTCGCGTAATAATTTTTTATGCATTATAGTGAAAATGCACGAAACATGAAAATAGCTGCACGAGTACGCATCCGCGCTGTACACCAGTGGTCTTAGTCGTTACTCGGAATAATTAACTCTGCTCAATGCCTAGCTCGGCGGCCACGTGAAAGGGGCGAGGCATCGGTACTGGCATTGGTCACCACGAACGGAAAAAGGTCTCTTGCACGTGAAGCCAATGCATTTAGCTAATTCTTCCAGAGTAACAACTGTGACCACTAGTGTCGCATTGCGCTGACGCATAATCATGTGGCTAATTTAATATTGCGCGCATTTTCTTTACAACGCAGAAAAAATAATTACGCGAGACATAGCACACTGGAAAAACCTGAATCGGGTAGTTTAAAACACAATTATTACTTTTAGATTATGGCGATCGCCCTCGTGGCTACTACATTGAGGGGAAAGAAACAAGTAGTGGTGATAACGGACTCACAAGCGGCGTGTAGGCACTGCCAACTTGGAAGGATAAGTGCTCCAACCATGTACCTCCCGGACATATACATTGTCTTGAGTCCGAGGCACGAGTGCCAGGTTGGGGAACGTGGTGGCACACGCCACAGCCTGAGAACACACTCTCCGGGCTAACCCACCAGGGGTCCGCGCCAGACGAAGGAGTAGCCAGATGGTACACTGGCATCGTCGCAAATTACAGACTTGGCAGAAGTAGGTATCTTCCACCGCACCCCAAATTGACGAGAGAGGATGCTGTTGCATGGAGAAAGCTATAAACAAACACATTTTCGCACAGGACATTGTTCCACGCGATGTATTCGGCATGCTATGACTACACCTGCAAGAAATGCTCAGCACTGTGCACTCTCTACCATTTGGTATGGGAGTGCGAACAAAACAAGGCACTGCCCTCGATCCCCCAACCCCTACTCCGGAGCAGTGGGAGAACCTGCTGAACAGCTCGTGCCTTGAGGACCAGCTTCGCCTGGCGGACAGAGCATGACAGGCAGCGAGAGACCACGGCGTCCTGGACTGAGGATGCCGCCCACGTGGAGACAGCCATCATCGTCTAATTTTTAAATAAAGTTTATGTATCTCTATCAAAATTTGCACCCTCAATTGAGTAATTAGAAAGTTTGTTAATTAATATAATTGAATTATCGATAGTTAAATTATGAAAATAGTCCTCCTGGTGTGGTACATCACTGCTGACATTGGTTTCGTCCTCGTACATTCTATGTTTTATTTTTAAGAGCTTGGCTAATGTTAGCTGGGACACCCTGTACGGATCCTTCAGTTTGTTGGCAGAATGCCTGATGCTTGACTTTATCAGTATGCTTCACTGCTGCGTCTTCCACTATCAGAGCACACATAAGAGCCTTGCTGATCATTTGACCTAATAAAGTCCCTAGATAAGTTTTCCTGCTGCTGTTGAACCCCTTTGCGCCATTGCCTGTTTTCCTTTTTTGTGCACTTGCTGACCTCTTACTTTCTTGAGGTTGGCTTTCTTGCAAAGCCTACTTGGCTAAATTCCGGCTTGTCAATTTCGTGCAGTACAGGAAAGGCTAGGGCTCATGTCAGCTAATCAGCAATGAGAGTCAATTGTGCATTCTGAGAAGAGAGGAGAACTTGCACATTGTACGCTGCAAATCCTTCCAACAAGCTTCCATTGAGTTCGCATCATGCCAAGGGAGATCAGAGGCGAAAAATGGAGGAGCCTTTCTTCTGGTTGGCTGTTCCTTTCACTGTGCTGCACAAAGTTGGTGAGACAGTATATTTTTCTTATATAGAAGTGTGAATTTGGCAGGAAAATGTGTGTTATACTTGGAGCATGGTTCTGTGTTTAACCAGAGGTGCTTTCTCAGGCTAGCAATATCGAAAGAAAAAAGTGCTACTTTTGTTCAAATAGGGAACTATCTCGCCATATGCTAACACAGGGCAAGGTGTTTTGTGCCTATAACGAAAACTTGAGACATGGGCCACTAGAAGGGACATGCAGTTGAAATGTGCTGTGCAATATGTCATAGCCATTACATGAGAGCGTGTGGAACACTTGCCAGCAATGTCATTTCAGCACCTGTCCTCATTGAACACAGCAAGCATGTCGTATAATTTCTGTTATATTCCGTAGACACAGCAATTCCTTAATTTTTCTTTTCGTTTCTCATGCAGCCCAGCGCCTGAACGAATGAAACGTCCACGCTTGACAAACCCGGAAGAAACACCTTCTCCAGGTGTTGCCTCTCCAGCTCTTCGTGTAAGCTTGGGAACCACTTTAATTAAGATGGCACTTGTTGGCGTAGGGTTGTACTTAAGTGGGTGTGATTTGCACACACCTCACATAAGCATTACAAAAGTGATGATACTGGCAGCCATTTTTTTTTTTTTATTAAGGAAATGCTAGAGTCTGTCAAAGAAAATGTTCATTGACATAGAACATTAGGATAGATACTCATGTTGTCAATGCATTTTACCTCTGGGGTGGAAACTTGGAGGGTAACAGATAGACTTGAAAGGAAGATTAGCGCCATTTAACCAGTGTTGGATGAGAAAATGAAAGGCATAACCTTATGAGATAGGAAGATAGCAGTATGGATCAGGACAAATGCGGGCAGCTGATATTCAAGTAGCGATATGCTTAAAACTAAAACTACTGGTCTGTGGCCAGTATAGCTGCCAAGGGAACAGAAGCAGAGTCAGAGGTGGCATAGGATTAGATATGGAGAGATGAGATTAGTAAATATACAGCCGTAAAATGGAGTTGGCTGACATAAGACAGAGGTAGCTGGAGTTGGTTGGTAGAAGTCTTTGCCCTATAGTGCATTTAAGTTTATTCTGATGATGACAACAGCTCTTATTATTGTGCTAGCCTGTCTTCTCATACGACCTACATTTTTATCTCTAGTGATTCTTGCTGCGCATTTGGTATGCTCAATGCATGTATGCTGTGAGCAAAACCAATTTTGTTTCAGATTGTGACCTCTGCTTGGCAGTCGAAGGCTCCAAATGGTGCAACACCGACGAGGGAACCACTGTTGCCACGGAAAACAAGCTTTTTCCGTCCACCTGCTGCTACAGATTCATTCAAGTCGGTCATTCGGACTGGCTACAATGGTCTAGGCGGTCATTCAAAGCATGTTGTTGGATCGAAGCCATCTCTGAAGAAATTCTAGGGTCCTTTCTAATACATTGATGCTTGCATATACCATTGTTAGCTTCTTTCGTTTTGTGTAAATATGTTATTTATTCTAGCAAACATATGGTCGCTTATATGGATACCATAACGTAAATGCACTCAAATTTCACATTTTTTTACCTTGATTTCGCTGACCATTTATGCATGTATTCTCACACACACACAAAAAAAAATTATTGATGCATTGTGAAAATAAAAGTGTTATGTAAGTATATTTCTAGCCTGCATGTTTTAAGCTTTAAGGTGGCTCATATGGCATGTTTATTTTGAAACGATGGTAACTAAAAAAGCCCAAATAAATCATTTTCTACCATGTTTGACTGTAATGTTTGAGTATGCACACCTTCAGGCCACTGCCATTAGTACATTTCTGTGATGTGACCCAAAAGAACCAACAACCATCCTTCTTTGCATGTCACTAACCTCCTTAGAGAGAGCTCCAGAAACACCTATCGAGAGTTGCAAATAAATAACCATAGGATGCAGTGGCGCACCGACAAAAAGGGGGTGAGGATTTGGAGGTTGTAACTTCCCTCCAGAGGTCAGCCGACCCAACCCTTGGACTTCTCCAAAAGGCTTTTTCTGTGTGTGCGTGCATGTGCATGCATGTGTTTATAGGTACTCTTGAAAAACATGATTTCTTGCCAAATTCTTACCACTCTTTCAAACAGAAATCTTGGTGTTTTAATGTATAGATGCAATATAGGAGATAAATGTTTTGGCCAGACGGCGTCTTGTGCAGTGCTTAAAGGTTGCAATCGAGCCATGAGGATGGCTGCTGTGGTAGAATCAAGTTTCGTGAGAATGTTATAGTATACTATACACTTAAACCTTGATATAACGAACTTGAATATAATGAAAGCTCGAGATAAATTATTTAACACTTCATAATTTTTTGTCCATAGTACATGCATTTTGAATCTCAGTATAACGAAGTATGTTTATACACGATTTCAATATAACGAAATTTCGCTGCCACTATGAAGGAATACCGAGACAATAAATGGAAACTTCCGCAGACGCATATTGTCCAATGGTTGAATTAAAGCGGCTGCTTGCGAAAGCACCTCTCAAATCGCGCGCCGCACGACCCGAGAGCGACCGACGAAGCGGAGCAGCGTCATTTTCCGTATAAAGTCGAAGTGCAATAAGATCCTATCGTGGCCTGCGCTTTGTATGCTTTAGGTGTGGGGGTGAGCCGAGACGGATGGTGGCTTGAAAAGCGCCGTCTTCCCGCGCGAACAACGGAAAGGAAGGGAGGGAAGCGAGCTTGCGGTAACCTGATCAAGCGAGTGCGGGTGGTTAAGGGAGTGGTGAGGAGGTTGGCGCGCGTCTCGTTTTCTAATGCGGTCGTGACTGTGCATGGTTGTCGGCGTGGCTGAGCGCATGCACAGCCCACGCACCCTGTTTTAGAGGTAATCTGCCGCATATGCAAAGACTGGGCGAGTTCAGGGCGTGGCATCGCGTGCGTTTAGTGCTGGAGGTTGCGTAATTTCGAGTTTTGGAGATGCGCTGAAGCGAGAGGCAGACAAAGCATTCCCTAAGCGTCGTCCCTCTGCGGGCAACACTATCAGCTGCGGGGGCGAAGTGGACGCGAAAGCGTGCCTTGCTTTGCTAGCTTCGTACCGCCGATGTGAAGATATTGCCGCCTTGGCATGAAACCGTATCTTTCGTCGCCGACTCTCAAATTCAACAAAATATCTTTTTTTATTCTCATTCCAATTTGCTTTTTCCAATTGCCCGATAATTCGGAAAATTTTGCGGCCACTTCCACGTAAGAAAAATAAATCGGCGGCTTTACTCATTTGTATAAAAAATCAAATTTCAATATAACGACTTTACGATATAACGAAGCAAATTGCTGATTTTACTGACTTCATTACATCGAGGTTTAACATTATTATGGGTATTAGTGTGAACTAGGCATCAAGATCAAAAGCTGTAAGGGCTTGAGGGTCATTCACTGTGCCATCTGCATCCCCACTTGACCCCCTATGGACAGATATGGCAGCAGTGAAATGTAGTCTACTCAGCAGAGAAAATGAGAATAAAGTAGCAGGGGCATGTAGACTTGTTAGTAATAACTATGCTTACTTGGTGTGCTGGCGACCCTGCACTGGTGACCTCAGTAGTGAACTGCACGTGAAGGAGTGCATGGTTTTGTAAAGAGTGTTGATAATACATAATGGTAGGATAGCAAAAATATCAGTAAGTCATATTCTGCACTTTTATTGACAATCTGCTTGTACATGTGTGAACATAAAGCTAGTGGTGTTGTTCTGAACATTACGTTGCTTGTATTATTAGTAGGATTTGAGAGAAATGTGGGGTTTATCACATGCAAGCTACCGCAAGAGCCAACAGTCCATGACGCTGAGAAAGTGATAAGAAAATTGAAGGATCTGCACCAATTTCCATGGCATGAAGTACGATATTGCATGAAACAATGAGTGTGTGCACTTGTTTCAGTAGAAATAAGAAATGTAAATTTTTTTTTACGAGTTGGAAACGTGATTAACATTTGTCATTGCATGATGCTAAGGCCATTTTAATACTGGTGACCACTGATCGTGTAGCTTCGTACAACTTACTAGCAGACGGACCTGCTGACTGGATTTTTGTGAGCTGGGCTGTTTACCGTCATATCTACACATTTCAAACAGAATGTAGCCCTCATTCCTAATGTGATGACGCAAATTTCAGTACAAGCTAAGCCGCCAGGGGCGCCATAAAGGGGGCTACCGACCCCCCAGTAATTTCTCCTGCACTCCAGCCCCCCCCCCCCCTCCCATTTTCCCCTCTAGCACCATGGAGTGCCCCCCCTATACCCCAATAATAAAATGTGGGCAGCTTGCACTAGCTTGTTTACTCCAGCTTGCAAGGCTGGAGTAAACAGCGGAGCTGGTGATCAACCTAGCTTCTTCCAGGTTTTACTAGGCTTGGCTAAGTTTTGCTAGGTAATTAATGCTAAGTGCTGCTAGGCACGGTAATCCGAATCGCCTCGCAGCCGACGCGCAGATTCTCGCTTGGCCGCGCGACGCGCATCACGATGAGCGGCTTCGGGTGTCCGGATCTTCTTTGGTCGTCCCATGTCAAGGCTACATGTACTTGCCACAGAGTCAACGAGAGTTCTGCCGCCGTCGCGGAGGCTCCCAGCTGTATCTGCTCGGTGACGTCACGGCCAAGCTGCGCCTCCGCACTTGCCGGGGCGTGGCCGGTCGAAACCAGCCGACGCCAGAGGCGCCTGCTGCAGTCACGGACATCGCACGCGTTCGGCGCCAACGCAGGGACACGGCGAAACGCGGGCGGCGTCGGCAGCAACTCTGCGCGTTGCCTCGTTGGTGCTGCTACAATTTCTTTCTCTCTCTCTTTCTCTCTCATTTTTCTCTTTCCCTCTCCCGAGCATTGCGCGCACGCTCTCCTTCCCTCTCCTTAACGTCCCATGTCAAGGCAACATGCGCACGGCACGGAGAGGAGACGAAGCACACGCCGCTCCGCGAGGTGGTTGCTAGGCAACCCTGGTGACTCATCGCTCAGCAATGTTTCGCGGCTCGCGGCCCAAACAGCTCCGCTATTAAAAATGAACCATACACACATATACAGGGTGTCCCATGCAACTTGTGCCAAAAATTAAAAATATGAGTGTGCCAAGTAGCTGGACAGAACCGAGGCTACGTCGTCGCTTGGGGCAAGTCAGACTATTTTTGTATTTTTTTACAATTAAATAATTAGTTATTATTAATTAACTTCTCACATATAACCAGAGCAAAATCGTCAATCAGAAAATTGTAGGCCATCGTGGGAAAAGCACGTACCGCTCAAGCACTCCGTACAGATGGTTAACCAGCGAAGCTGAAACGTGCAGCTCCGGTGTTTATCACTGGGTTAATTCCGACGGTACTTTAAAACCTTTCTCAATTATTTGTTACGTCTTTGCGTTTCTTAATGAAGTTACACACACGTTCGGCTGCAACGGAGAAAACGACCCCACTGACGGTTAAAAAAAATTAAATTATGGGGTTTCAGGAGCCAAACCCACGATCTGATTATGAGGCACGCCGTAGTGGGGGACTCCGGAAATTTGGACCACCTGGGGTTCTTTAACGTGCACTAAATCTAAGTACACGGGTGTTTTCGCATTTCGCCCACATCGAAATGCGGCCGCCGTGACCGGGATTCGATCCCGCGACCTCGTGCTCAGCAGCCCAACACCATAGCCACACCCTGACGGTATGTCCGCAGTCCGCCGTTGTCGCCCCATTGCCGCTTGCGATTCTTCAAAATTAAATCTGTCCGTCACAGTAAGACAATGAATGGCTCATAACCAATGGCTGATACCCCCGTAAACGCGGCCTCCCCATTACGACGACAGAAGTGAAATTCTACGCTGGAATGATGAGCGGCATTCCTTCATGATGAGCGGCAACCTAGCCAGCTGTGGAAGACGACGACGACGAATGCGGGAGCAGTGGCACGAGTGCGTTCGCGCGGTTGCGCCGAGGAGCGCCAACGAACCAGCTGTGAAAGACGACGACGCTCAAGCCATTGCTGATGATGATAGTTTCTGCGTACAGGCGACGGAAGGACGAATCGGCTGGCCATATACAGCTTCGCTGTGAAATTCCTGATCTATATTTCTGTTACAGAAAACATTTTTCGAAGCCCGAAAGAAGCTCACAAAAACACGCGAACGGTGCCGCGTGACTTGTCGCGCGGCACTTTTTCGTGTTTTGCGGGCTTTCTTTGACGTCACGAGCAAACTATGGTTCGACTTCAAAAACTTCTTTCTGCGCTGCACCTTTGCCGTTGCGGTGAAATCAATAAACCTGCGTGACCACGTGGCGTTATTTTCCATCAAAACGCCGGTGGCGCCACCTCCGGCCATTGACCTCTCGGATTTACCTCTCGTACTCGGATTTTTTCATCCTAAAGTCCCTAGAGCAAAATATATCTAGGGACTTTATTTCATCCAAGCCAAGGACGGAGCTACCAGCATCCCACCTCCACTGAAATGCGGCACAGATGTCCAGAAGGCCCATTCCATCCAAAATTAACGGTTTAATTAATCTATGATAGGTCAAAACATCGGCAGAGAGTACAAAGTGTGCCCTTCATCTGAAGTTTCCAGCGTATATTATGCTTAGCGATCAAGATGATTGTCAATAACCCCCCCCCCCCCCTTTTTTTTTTTGTCCATATGCGACGGGGACGTTAACTGTCACCTATAGTTTCACTCTTACTCTTGCGAACTGCCTCTTGGGGCGTAGCTCAGAACTATGAGGCGTTCTAGCTTAGCTGCTCACACAAGCTTTGCGAAAACGACGACGAAGGCGAGAGAGTGCGGCACATCGGGCACGTGACAACGCGCTTTCTTTCAAACTGACCCACTAGGCTCGGCGCTCAACCGTCCAGTCGGCCGTTGCTGACCGCACTGGAGGGTCTGCCGACCCGGTGGGTCTACCGGGTCTACCGACCTGATCTGCCAACCTGATCGCCGCCACGCCTGTCGCGCTGGTCAGCTATGCGGACGACCTGCTGCATCTGCATGGACACCATTCAGGCCGGCGGCAGCAGCAGCAGCAGCAGCAGCGACTCGAGTAGCGGCAGCAACAGCGTGAGCGCGACCGAGTGCGGCCACGTCTTCCACGAGGCTTGCTTGCAGCGCTGGCTGGCAGCGTCCAGAAGCTGCCCGACCTGTCGCAAGCCGCTCCGTGCGCATGGGATTGTGAAGCTCTTCCTGGACGCAGCGGACGTGCTGCCCGGGGGTTGCATTAGCAACGACGGCGGCCCACTGCAGCTGCTCCAGCGTGAACTAAGCGAGGTCAGGTCACAGCTGAAAGCGACCGCTGTTGCCGAGAAGAGGCAGCAGGAGGCGACCTCCGCGCTACGCAGTCGCATGCGCCAGATCGAAGGCGTTGCGCGAACATACAACGCCAAGTACGTCAACGCGCTGCACGAGAACTGCCACCTGAGGACGCAACTGAGGGGCCTGAGAGAAGAGGTCAGGGATAAGAGGCACCTCCGCACGGAGAACATATTCCTTCAGACTCGGCTACACGCCAAAGAACGGTACGCAATATAATACGTATATATAGACAGCGCCATGCACCTTGTGTGTTCGTATAATTGCTATCACAAGAAAGAAAATGTTTTCAGCCGAACGGAAGCTACCTCTTTCTGGTAGGTGCCACAAATATTGGGCAAAACATCGCCCTCGTGGTAGCAAATCTCCGCCATGGGCTGTAAAGACACTAATAAGTAAGACTTATAATATTGGCAACATCCCGACATCTCAGTGAGTACAAGAAATCAGTTGTCAGGACTCGATAGACAGAAAATGAAACTCGCTGCCGAACAGTCGACAACGGTCCGGGCTGATTTGTAGGTCTCTATTGTCTGAATTAGACTCCCATGATTTGACATCATCTTCAGTCTCCTGACATCACCCATAATGGTGCACTCCTATTAGTAGCACCTAAACACTCACATAATGTCGCAGCATAAGCATGACGCCGCCAATTTTCAGAAGAGCTCAGCTACCAAAGTGCCTGCTATCTTCGCGATATTTGGGTGCGCACTACTGTTAAAAGTAGCCTCAACACAGGAAAAGAATACTACTCGGAAATCTAAAGCCTTCTGTTCAGAATGGTTTTTGGATGGCAAAGCAATTCCGTACGCGCGCTGGGAGCCTTAAAATAGTGCTAGGCACTCATGGGTCACCTGTGACCCATGTTCAAATACCACGACAAAAAAAAAAAAAGAGTTAATGCGTCATTGCTTCATTAAGTGTTGTTTGTTTTAGGTTGTATTAAATTAAATAACTACTCCGTTGAAGTAATGTTGCATAACGGTGTGTGTACACATACAATAAAACGTCGATCGTTATAACAAAGCTCAAGGTGGAGCCAGAATTACTTTGTTATATTAAATATCTTGTTGTATTCATTATGACATATACTGCACTTTGAATCTAAGGATATTTTAAGGAGAATTTCACTTCGTTAAATTACTAATTTCGTTATATCCCGTTTCATTGTAATGAGGTTTGACTGCATAAACAAATTGCTGTTAAGGTGGAACTTAATCGTTCTAACTATGGTATGACAGGTTTGTTGCACATTTCTATTTGCTCCCATTGTAGCTGCATTAACCATGTGCAAAAATTACCTTGGAAAATAAACAACTGCAACTTATTTAGATATGTACAAAGGTCGTTGCTTGAAATGCAGTATGAAGTGTGCAGCTGTAGAAGTATTTCACAGATACATGGTTGCATACCTCGTGAGCCATAACTTTGCATCATGACTTGTCAAACGATCGTGATGAGTGTTTTATTGTGATAATAATTATATGGCCACTCGACGTGCATTTCTGCCGTCGTCGTCGCCGTGAGGTTCCGTATAAAGTCCAACGGCGACAAAATCGTCGCTGCGCGCCCTACGCTGTGTGTGCGAGTGAAAGCGTACGAGGGTGAGCCGGCAATCACGGCTCAATGTAGCGTAAGGCAGGCCGGAAGCGCGCGGTCTTTCGCGCGCGAGGCGACGCACACAAAGAAGGAGAAGGCGGTGCGTTATGCTCCGTCGGCGGCTGCACACAACACGGCCGCGCGGGCGCTGTATCTTCAAAGCGATCTGCGACGTGGGCGAAGTGCCCGCCCGCGCGGGCCTCATCTTCAGAGCGATCTGCGATGGGGACAAAGTGCATGCGCCGAGTGCCGGTAGCTTCGTATGCACGTTTAGTTCGCGTTGAAGCGAGACTAGAGAGAGCGCGAAGGTCAATTTGCCTGCTGCTGCTTGCGCGCTTTCTCACTCCGGCGTTTACACAGCGAGTTTCCGCGGTCATCGAGCGAGATGTGTTCATGTTTACCTATGCGCGCGTCACACCGTGCTTGCATTTAGTTAGTAAGCGAATGTTTACAACTTTATACGGCCCATTAAACTACTAGCCTTGCTTCGTATAGCTCTCTACTAATTTGCTATCGCAATCGATGCTTCGTCTTTTGGGCGGAACTGCGACTTTCACTTTGTGGTGAATTGATATATCTATTTACCATGTACGTTCTTCTTTTTAATGCCTCGCTGTTTGTAGGATATTTTAGGTATTCTTCCTGGTGTATGCTGCTTTATTCCCCGATGCACTCCAGAACATCTGGTTATGCTGTAGAGTTTAAGCTAAACACAATTTTAATGCAGTCAGTGGATAGAAACACACTTTAGACCCGAGGACCCACGCAAATGAGGAAAATCACTGAGGACACAGAAGGTTGTCATTTTGACGCGAAAGCGTAAAATGGCTCATTGAGCGAGAAAGCCGGCATCTGTAGCGGCGAAACGGCACCTAAATTCCCATTGGCTGCGATGTCACGTCACGAGAACACCTCGACGGAGTTTCTATTGGCAGCGACGCCACGGTACGAACGCGCCTCGACGGATCAGAGCGGGCGAAAGGGAACACCTGCTAAGAGAGGCCATCGCCGCGACGCACGTCGCCCTCGGAAGCCTGTGTTATCCGCGCGTTTTGTCCGCGAAAGCTCTCGCCTACGTTCTGACTGCGCCTAGTTAAGGCCAAATCAAAACGAGCCAAGCGTCTCAACGCGCTCGCTGGCCCGCGCAGAGTTCATAACTCGAAGGACTGCTCAGCGGCGTTCAATTAGACATCAATACTTTCGCATTCACAACTCATAAGAAATGCTTAGGTGTCCTCGGACTTTTTTGTCTTTATGGATTGTATAGTGTTGACACACTTATCGCAGCCTGCAAACACATTTAGCGCATTTTGACTATCTTATTGACACAATTGAATTGCACAAGTCTATAGCAAATGCCACATGGTTTGATGTCAGCTCAAGTGTGCTCAGAAGGCTTGATATCATAATGTCAACACTGTATACAATGATTTCATTGTTAAAGCTCTCTGTATGCTGATTCCATTGTAGCGTAGTTTCAAGAGAGCATAATACAATGCTGCAATGTGTGTTCGGACACAGAGGCTGGCAATAAATTCTACGACGTTCAAAATTAAGCTTTACCTCAATTTCTTCACCTAATTTTAGCTAAATTAGGTACAAAGATAGCTCCATTCAGTTCTTTGAAGCCTAGGAAAGACATTTGTACTCACAAATGTCTGCAGGAAAATCATTTTTTGCTAGGCCGAGTAGTCTGGAGAGTTTTGTAAAATCAGTTTGTAATACAGCGCTTTTCTGCATGCTTCCGCCAAGGTTTGTCTTTTCGCCTGGCGTTACAGCAGTACACATATACACTTGATTGAATGATTTTCACCCACTCACCAGAAGTAAACAACCTAGCAAGCTGTAGTCATGCTGGTACTTGCTTTTCCTGTGTAACAGCCAACTGCAGACTGTAACGGACAGCCGGTCACAGCTGAACAGGGAGGCGCTCGACTTAAGGAAAAAGGTGGCCTATTTGGAAGTTCTGGCAAGAGAGAGAGTGGCCCACATACGTGCGTTGGAAGGGGATGTCAATCACCTCAAGGACATGCTCCACAGGGCTGAACTAAATGCGGAGAGGGGCAACACTTCAGCGAGCACAAACGCCCATGATGGTCCGATTGCAGAAAGGTGAGCAGCAGTATTGATTTCATAGCATAGATTGCTCTTTCATCGACAGCACCACCTTCAAAAAGAAAGATACACCTAAGGGAAATATTAAAGGAACAGTAAAGTTTTCCTCTTCTCTGTCAATCAATCTCTCTCTTTATGGAAATATACATATCTCTTATACCGCTGCTGCCGACGCCGTCCGCGTTTCTACGTTTCCCCGCGTTCGCGCCGAACGCAAGGTCGATGCCGAACGCGCGCGGTGTCCGTGACTGCAGCCGGCGCCTCTGGCGGCGGCTCGGCAGATTTCGGCCAGCCACGCCCCGGCAAGTGTGGAGGTGCAGCTTGGCCGTGACGTCACCGGTGAGATAAAGCTCGGAGCCGCCGCGACGGTGGGCAGAACTCTCGTTGACTCTGTGGCGAGTACATGTAGCCTTGACATGGGACGACCAAAGATCCGGACATCCGAAGAAGAAGCCGCTTATTTGTTAACCTCTAATTTTCTGCCCCATATATGTTAGCACCGGTAGAATGCAATGATTGTACAATTTTCTTTTCAGCGACAGTGGTAAGCTCCCAGTCAGGATTTCGCAATACCTGCCGTATGCACTTCAACCCAATTTTATTCTTCTGTAAATTTCCTTCCCTAGCAGCATAAGTGCTAAATATGTCCCGCGCGGGTGTCCTTCGATTACAGGATTGTTTAGCCCCACTTTCCGACATCCTGAGGATTCTTGCAACAGTCGCGAGCAAAAGTTTGGAGTCAATATGGCATCGCAAAATTAACATTTCTTGTAGCACAGCTCCACAACACGAAATCGACTCAATACATTGCATTTGTTGAACCCGCACACGTAGGATGTACTTCATTGAATTCTACCAGCATGCCCAGGCTGTGAAGAAAAAAAAAAAAATCCCGTCGCCATATATACAGGGTGTCCCAGCTATGACGCAGCACGATTTAAAATAAAAAGGAACGGCGTTACGCGAAACAAACCTAGTGCGTATTGTTTCCAGTGCAGTGGAGTAGCCGCCAGCAATTTTTTCGTTACTGAGATTTAATTAGTTCATTGTAATTAATTATCTAACTCGAGATGTACTGTCCTATAATTATCAAAGTGTCAATGAGAAAATTGTAGAGCAACATGAAAAACTCCCGATACAGCTTTCTGTTGCTCAATAAGTGCTACATAAATGTGTTTTTCCGAGCGTGAAAGATGCCCGCGAACACACGCAAAGCGTTACGCACTTGCGTTAAGTCATTTTATAGAATGTTGGGACTTGTGTGAAAGTCATTTTATACAATCTCATCACAAGTGACGAGTCTTGGGTGTTTGAATAGGATCCAAAAACAAAAAGGCAAAGTTTCTAGCGGCACACTTCAGCGTCTCCTCGCCCCAAGAAGGCCAGAATGAGCAAGTCAAAGGTCAAGACCATGCTCATTGCATTCTTTATCAGGGTGCTGGTCCACCATGAGTTTGCACCACATGGTACAATCGTCAACGTCAAATTCTTCGTGGAAGTGCATGCTCAAGAGACGCAAACGAAGGTTTCACCGCGCCCGGCCTGACATCGCGGACGATAGGAAACTTCGCGATGACAACGCGCCAGCCCACAGCGCTTTCCTCGTGACCAGCTTCCTGGCCGATTGAAAGGTGTCAACGGTCCCCCAGCTGCCCTAGTGACTTCCCCAGACTTCTTTTTCTTTCCGCGCTTGAAAACTGCTATAAAAGGACATCATTTCTGGACAGTTGACAAAGTCAAAGCGGCTCTAAAGGACATTCCGGAGGAGGCCTACCGCTACGCCTTCGATGTCTGGAAATCTCGCTGGAAGTGATGTATCGACGAAGGAGGAGCCTAGCTATTTTGAAATCTTTTAATGTGTTGTACTGATATGATCAATAAATTTCTGTTGATTCGACTCATCGACATTACTTTTCGGACATACACTGTAGGTCTCTAAACTTTAGCCATGCTGGCTATGTCGCACGGGAAGTTTTTTTTTTTTTTTTTTGAATTCTTACTAGAACTTTTTCGATCGTATACGAAACGGGCCTTATGTCACTCGCGAGATATGACATGGGGGCACTACGATCGAATTATATATTCCCGCGCCGACGCTCATGATAGCGATAAATGTTCTCAAATTATGCGGTCCAATCGACGGGGTAACATGATTTCTGGGTCACCATAGGTCGCCGCAACCAATCCTGGGTTGGTATAAAGTAAAACTATTCCAATCTGTTGTATTGCGATAGCAATGATATGGACACAGGCGCATTTCTGCCGTCGTCATCGCCGTCGCCGTGATTTTCCACGTAAAGTTCAGGGGCGATAACATCGTTGCCGCGCGCCTTATGCTTATGTGCGAGACTTTTTATTCAAAATCCGCCATTAGCCCTTCGTGATAGGTCAAAATGGATCAGGCCTCACCCATATGGGCATAAAAACAGACTGGAATAGGCTTGCGTTATACCGGCCTTGGGGACAAGACGCCCGCCCGCTGAACCCACTGCAGCGCCCTCAGCCTACTTTTTTGTTGTTTTGCGCCAGATAGGGAGCGTCGCCCTGCTCGGCCCACTCAACCGTACTCAATATTACACTCTAAATACAGCCGCCCTGGCCGTTCCGACAGCAGCGACAACAGCCGGGAATGGCCGCGCGCGTGCCGGCGACTTGCCGGAAGCGCCGAAAAGTCCACTGTTATAAGTGCGAAAATTACGAGCAACTGCGGGAGGCGCCGTCGCGCGCTATGCGTAATGCGAACGACTGCACTCTTTTTCGGTCAACGAATCCGCTCGCTGTTCGCGGCCGCTGCCGGAGCACACATGCTGGAGCCGTTCTGGCGCAGCGTGGCGCAGGAAAATGGCGCAACTGGCGCAAGAGTCCCACCCTTGCGTACGGCACATCCTTGCTGTGCCTCCGCGCTTCAAAACAGTTCCCGGCCGCAGTAATTTGACGGCAGTGGCTTAGCGATATTTTTTTTTTTTTTTTTTGGGGGGGGGGGGGGGGGGGAGTCAGGCACTTGAGCAGGGACGGGAAAAGCGATGGGGGAGAGGGGACCTGGGCATTCCGCATACTATAACACAGAAATTTCGGAACATAGAAACTGTGCTCGGTGTGCCACCCTCTGCCTACGCCACTGCTTCACGGAAGTGAGCGAAGTTACGTAATTGGCCGGCACATCTATTTCCCGCAGACCTTAGATATACAGGGTGTTTCAGCGAACCCTTTCAAAAATTCTTAAAGGTTGCCTGTGCCAGATAGCTCAATTCTAGTTCATGAGCTGGTTTACTCGAAGAGGCGGACATTACTTGCACAAGAAATTAAAATGCATAATGGAATAATTAACAGAAATTCACTAATTAAGTTTTTAACTAATTACCTGATGGCCCATATTGCAATTTACAAATTGTAGCCGTGGAGTTCGCAAGGCGGATCCAGTTGGAACAAATTCTCGGGATGACACCAGTTTCGAGATATTGATTCCCGAACCTTGCGGAGAAATGCATTGTCGTTCCAGTTAAGTTCCTAAGAAAACGTCGCTTTGTGCATTGAAGCAGAAAAAACTGGAACGCCTAAGCATTTCTCTGCAAAGTTCGGGAATTAATATCTCAAAACTGGCGTCATCCCGAGAATTCGTTCCAAGTTGATCGCCTTGCGAACTCCACTGCTACAATTCATAAATTGCAATATGGGCCATGAGGTAATTAGTTAAAAACTTAATTAGTGAATTTTTGTAAATATTCCATTATGCATTTTTTTTTTTTGTGCAAATAATGTCCGCCTCTTCGAGTAGACCAGCTCATGAACTAGAATTGTGCTATCTGCCACAGGCAACCTGTAAGAATTTTTGAAAGTGTTCGCTGAAACACCCTGTATATTGCCGCACAGAGCTCTCCACATTCAAGTTGCGAGCACTCTATATCTTGGTATACTTGCAAGCGCTTCATCGCATCGCCGTTACAAGAGCGCCGGCAACGCCTCGCACATCTTGAGACAGCACGTGCATCTCTTGCACGAGCCAGCACCCTATAGTACATTGTCCAATGAGAAGTCACGACATGTCTGGTGATCAACGGAGCACGAGAGAAATGTGTTCTGTGTGTGGAAGCAGCCGCCTGTAGGTATAATTCAGTTAACTCCCCTTGCAAATTGCGCAAAAGCGTTTGTAACCTTTAGTTTCCGAGCGCAAGTTCATTTGCCCACAATAAACCAGTTTGCGTATACCGTCCTTCGTTGAAGACTGTTACAATATATGAATGTGTCGGGACACTTCTCTTGCCGACTTTGCAGACAGCTGTTGGAAATGTCCGAGGAGTTTCGCAACCGCATGGAGTGCGTGATGGGCAGCCTCAGTGCCGAGCTGGGGCTGCACGAGGCCCAGCTACGGCAGCAGGCGCAGCACGCCCAGGCGCGCAGGGAGGACGCAGACGACGCCAGGGCCACGCTTCGCTGCGCCGAGTTCAGGCCGCGGAGCCTGCAACAGCTGCACGGGAACCGCAAGAGGCTGCCTCGTGCCGACGAGCCGAACGAGCCGCCGCAAAGGTGCACATGCACTCCTGAAAACTGGTTAACCATGGAGTCTGTGTGGTTAACCGTTATTAGCGGAATACCGGCGTAATCCGTAAACATCACTGGTGTCCAACTCGGAGAATTTGAGATGCGCCAGCCAATTGCGCGCGCTAATTTCCGTGACATCACGGCGGAGGTATCCCTTAAGACTGTTTTGGAGCGTGGAGGCACAGAGGGCAGAAGAGATGCGATTATGTGGGTAGCACTTGCACTGTTGCCACCGCGTAAAGCGCAGCTGAACGCAGCTGCACTATAGGTGCCACGTTCTCTTGCACATGATTATTGCTTAATTTTAGAAAGCAAAATGCTGCTTTAATGAAATTGCAGCTAAAGGCTTTTTGCCAGTGCATGATGCGCTCGTTGCAAGATGAAATGTTTGTGAGCTGTGTTGGGTTTGTGTGGTTTCCTTTTTAGTTTTCTCTGTGCTGATCATAAATCTATAAACAATGTTTCCAGCATCCACATGGAGAGCTATATTTTCTTCTGTGCTACATCTAGTGTTCCAGGTCGAGCTCCGAAACGGCCGCGTCTGTAAGCACGATGAAGATACTGCTCAGTGAAGTGCACCATTGGGCATACGTAAGAATTATCCTTCGTATACACATTGCTCTGGATGATGGGTTGCATGCCTTGTCAAGGCTTCAGCGAATGTCCGAGCTGTCGCAGAGCTACTGCGGTTATAGCAAGCCTGAAACAAATCCAGTTAGTTACATATCGTGCAATGTTTGTACAGTTTAACCTCGACATAAGGAATATGGATATAACGATTTATCTGATATAACGAAGCAAATACATAATTTGCTTGGTCATGCTTTTTTTAATGACGCAATCTCTTGTTATAATGAAATCGAAAATGCAGGATCCGACACGGCATCGGCAACAGCAAAGGAAATTTTCGTTTGCACGTGCTTCAAAACATATATTCTGGTAGCAAAAAAAGTCGCAGTTTCGCCCGAAAGGCGAAGCATCGATTGCGATAGCAAATTAGTAGAAAGCTATAGTAAGTAAGGATAGTAGTTCAATGGGCCGTATAAAGTTGTAAACATTCGTTTTAAATAGACAAGCACGGTGTGTTGCGCGCACAGGTAAACATGAACACATCTCGCTCCCCTTGTAAATTGTGCAAAAGCGTTTGTAACCTTTAGTTTCCGAGCGCAAGTATATATATATACTTGCGTATATATAGTTTAGTAACTAAATAGACAAGCACGGTGTGTTGCGCGCACAGGTAAACATGAACACATCTCGCTCGATGACCGCGGAAACTCGTCAAGACGCTGGAGTGAGAAAGCACGCCAGCGGCAGCGAGCAAATTGACCTTCGCCCTGGCTCTAGCACAGCGCATACGAAACTACCGGCACTCGGCGCATGCCTTTTGTCCCCAGGGCAGATCGCTCTGATGAGGCCCCTGCGGGCGCACACTTCGGCCACATCGCATTCAAGATACGGCGCCCGCGCGGCAGCTTCGTAAGCAGCAGCCCCAAGAGCAGAACGCATCCCGAAGCAACGAGCGCGTCGCGTGCAACGAAGCAACGCGACGCGCCGCATCATACTGAATTTTCCTTTTGTCCTGAATGGTAGCAGTGTTGGCGCGGGCAATTTCATGGCAGCGGGCGATGCGAGCAGCAAATTCTTCAGGAAGAGATGCGGATGGAGCAGCGGATGCAGCAATACATTTTGCTGCAGGCTGGCTATAATGAACTTTTCTGGTATCTTTAACAGATAATGTAATAGCCTACAGGTGCAGAATAGTTTCTATAAAAACCCGAACATTAAGAACGTCTCGTTAATCACACTGACAGAGACTCAACATATGATGCAGTGATTTGTCTGCTTCTATTACAGTCAACGATCGATGGGTTTCGGATCCAGGAGATAACCACAACAGGTGCTGCCTTAAGAAAGCAAAGAAACGCCTTGCAGAGACGAACTATCTGCAAAGTCTGCAGTGTATTCACAGCAATGCTTGGCTACAGAGACTCACAGGACGATTCTCACGAGAAAAACAAAGTATGCTGTGTAGTGCTTTGGTGTGGTTTTGCTATTTATAAACGTACGGTATTAATAAAAAAATTGCACCATATCCAACGAGTTGGATATGGCTTTGTGTGAGTGGATAAAGAGTCTAAACATGAGTACACGCGTGCACGCATGTATGCACACGCGCTCGCGCACATGCACACACAAGCGCAGGTGCAGGCATTGTACCAAGCCTTTTGTTAAGTGGAGTTGCTGACTACTAGCGATTATGTCAGATGCCTTGAATGCATCATGGTGTTAGAGGTGCAATTCGAATCCAACGCATCATGGTTTTAGGCAGCATACGCATGCGTACATAGCGCAACTCGAATCCATTCTATCCACAAGAAGCGTTTACTTCCTCATTACCGTGCAGCCGCAGATGCGTGAAGGCGAGCTTCTTCTTAACCCCCCCCGCACTGCCGGCGCCACCGCTGCCGTAAAGCTTTACGCTGCCGTAGAGTTACTGTATACAGTACTGTATACTGTTACTGTACTGTTACTGTATACAGTAACTCTACACTGCTGTGCATATGAGTGCCATCTGGTGGCACTGTAAGGAAGCCAGCGATGCACGTGCTCTGCTGTGAATGGTTGGCCTTTTCGACAAGGGGGCAGCCAGGCCGCAGGCATGGTCATGAAACCCGGCGATGTTCTCAAAGGGAAGCTTCGCTTTTAATGATAAAGTATATAAATAAGGCCTCACAGACATTTATTATAGCATGAGGCCACTTCAGTATGCCAAGAAGTTCCAAGACCCTGCACTATAGTAGCTAAAAGTTGTAGCAGCCTCCAGTTCAGGTAACTGAGAAGGCAAGCATGGCATAGATGACGGCATAGTCTATTTTGTGCTCCAAGCATTTCTCAACATTTTTGCCAATTGATTATGTATGTTGGTGCCTACTCATTGGTGAACATTTCAAACATTACTAGGACTACACTCCAAGAAAGGTTTAAACCTTTGGGGCCTTGTCTTGCCCTCGTAATTTCATCATCTTTCATGCCTTTCCTTTAATACTGCATGCCCAGTACAAGGTCATGAACAGCATGCACATTATCAGCGTGACAGAATTCTCGACGGGAAAGTAGCAAGTGCAGTTTTCAAGAACGGCTACGCAGCAAGACAGCCGACTATTATTGTTCGGAGATAACGTTACACCTCAAGGGTGTAACGTTTGAAGAAGTCCAAATGCTTGCTTAACAATCTGAACAATATTTCAATGAAAAAAAAAAAGGAACACTAGAAAGCACCATGCTTCAATAAAATGACCGTGCTATGGTTTGCAGCTTGTTCAAAATGTCTTGTTCTTTCACAGGCGAGATCTGCACTTGAGTAGTTCCTGAACAAGGGCAGTTTCCATGTGTTTTCAGTTTTCTTTTCCGTAGTTTTCTAGTCATGCTCCCTGATTAATTTTCATTTTGTTGTTTTCAAAATTAACATGCAATTTAAGCTTTCTTATGGCACTTTAACTCTAGACGTTTGCAACTGTAATTTTATTTCTATTATCACATTGACTATCTATCCAATTCTTTAACAATCCACCCATTGTGGATACAATCAATGCAAAGAAAGGACAACAGCAGCAACAAGATTATCTGGGCCTATCGCATTTGGCTGCACATCAGCAGACAAAGAAAATGAAGGTAACAGAAGTTTAGGAACAAATTTAGACTGCCACCAGACTTGGAGAGCAGTTTTGACTAGGTGCAGTTTCGATATAGCAATTATATACAGCCATGTTGTAATAGCCTGCAGACAGCTTGAGCTACTTTCCACAATTGTATGGTGGCCTCGTTGTCATATGTAACTCATTCACTAAGGATCCACGTGCATACATTTGGCATGCACGTGGATCCTTAGTGAATGAGTTACATATGACAACAAGGCCACCATCCAATTGTAATGCAGATATAATACCCGCAATATGGTTCACATCATGACAGTGATGCAACCAGACATTCTTTAGTTAGATGTCTAGCTCTTAAGTGAGCAAGATGAATGAGGTGAAAGTAGTGAAATGTTTAAGCAGTAACAATAGGCAACTTATCTCAGTCAAAATTGTCTGTGCAACATGCATTGCAATGCCTGTGCCGTAATCATCACCAAAATGTTACTGTGTGGATTTGGAACACATTTCAACTGCAATTCATAGTACCTTGCATACTTGGTTGTTCTGCTCTTCATATAACAAATAATGGTAGTACATTCGAATGGTTCCAACTGCACTCCAATTCAGTTTGTAGCAATGCACAGTCCTCTAGGGATTGGAGCCTTTAGCCCGATTCATTCAGAGTGTCGCACTCCAGCTGAGAGAACTTGGATGTGCTCTTATCGTTAAAGGGACACTAAAGGGAAATATTAGGCCAAGCTAAAGTGATAGATTAATGCTTAAGACATCTAAGGCATCAATATTATCGTGAACAGGCCTTTAGTAATCAAGAAATTGAGGTAAATGCAGGACACAATTTGAGACTCCACCGGGACATTCAAGTACTAGCCGATGACATAGGCACTCCTCATTATAATTCTTTCACGAGCACTCGAAAAAAAAAAAAAAAGCATTAGGTTGCATTATAAGACAGAGAAAATACTACTTGTCTACTTCTATTTGATTCTCAGAAAAAAAAAAAAAAAAAACTTTTTAACATTACCTTTGACAATGACACCAGGCGGTCAAAAGGTTTCGTTTTTGCTAGATTCTGCACCAACCGTGCTTTCGCGGTTCAGCAGTTTCATTATCGCGCAGTGCTGCGTTGGTTTTGCTGGCTTGTGAAACTCGAATAAACTTTAAGTAGCAGAGAATGCCACGTCCATGTGACGTCGCGAAATGCTCGAACGGTCCACGCCACCTTGACCAAGAACAGCTGTAACTGCAAATACAACGCTCTGGCTTGTCTTGGTTTTTTTTTCATGGCTGCGCGTTTGCATTTTGTGGAAGAAACCATAGCGCCGTCTATCAGGTGCCATTTTACTCACCGACGGCAGTAAAGGGCGGTGATGGCGTAGGCAACGTGGCCACCACACGTCGCTCGGGGGCGGGCGGTTTGAATTGCACTAAAGGTATGCGGGCCCTTCAGACACGATTTTCTCTTAAACTAAGTCTTTTCTTAACATGAAACAAGCACTATGAGGTCTCCGGAATGGTATTTTAAGTCCCCATTGACTTAATATTTGCCTTTAAGCTGTGCAACCGTGATCGAACAGAATCCTGGTCCCGCCTTTAATCCAGTACAATCCTCCAACTGCTCTAGGAGCAGCTGAATATTCGACTTGGGCAGGCTTTTTCAAATGTGAAGCACTTATTGAGTGTGCTCGAAAGCTACCAGTCAAATGTACCACAAGTGTGCATTTCATATTGCCAATTTCCATAGCCTCTACTACATTTGCGAGGGGTTAGAGTATTGAAGCGTACTTGGACCCCCTATCTATGACTGCATTTTGAGAGCTAGGCACGAAGGAATGGTTGAGTAGCAAGGGGCGACGCTGCAGAAGGAAGCCAGGGCTGCAAGCAAGCCCAGGTTTCTTTCCACAACCTATCTTGCAAGGCACGGTCTTTTGACTGTGGCGCTGGCTCGGAAACAGTACATTCTTCCAGGTAGGCACCACTGACACCCTCCATGTCTGAAGACAAGGCAGCATACAGGCTTGTATGTGCTCCTTCCTCGGGCGTCTGTGGAAAGACGCAGAGAAAAAAAAAAACTCGACATCTTATTACAGTTGAACTTCTATGTTAGAAGCATACCACTGGCAATAATGCGCCGACTAAGACTACAATGTTAGCAAAACAGGTTACCCACTGTAGTGAGTAATCGATGCAATAATACTGAAAGAATAAAAAGTAGTCTGTTTAGCAAGGTTAAGGCAAAAGAAGATGTAAACATATTTGGTTGTTCAGTGAAGGCAAAATAATGAGAACAGTGAATGCACTAGAGCAGTCTAAAAAGCAATTTGCAAATGTTAACTTCTAAGGTATCTCCCCGAAGCTATACTCCTCATCAAAGGTTGAGCTAACAATGCCATTAACGAGACCTGTCAATTTAGGCCTGCACTCCACCTTGCTTCCCAGAGAAAAAAACAGGTTTGTCAATGTATCATTACCAACCCGCTGCGGTGGCGTTGCGCTGTTAAGCACGAGGTTGTGTGCTCATTCGCCGACCTTATTTCAATAGCGGCGAAATACACCAGCGCTTGTGTACTTATTAGCTGCACGTTAAAAAAACCCAGGTGGTCAAAATTATTTTGAAGTCCCCCACTCCAGCGTGCCTCATAATCATATTGCAGTTTTGACATGTAAAATCCCAGAATTTAATTTTAATTTTTAATGCATCATTTCCAATGATGCCATAAGGCAACAGAAACCAAAATAATACGTGTTTTGGAGTTGGACGCGCACTTGGGCAGGCAATGTAGACTGAACCCTTTCCCGACAGTGCTGTACGAAACTTATCACTAGTGCTCGAAGCTCAGCAATATGCACACTTTGTCACTTCCAGCATGCAAGGTCATGCTGTCTGTACTTGAAAACTACTTTTTCACTGTTGCTTATTGTTCCACCACATGGAGAGAGAAGAGAGGAGGGAGTGAGAAGGAACACTTTGTCCCGAGGCAGCAGCTTCAATATTGAAAGTGCAATTCTTAGCACAAGATCAGATTTACAGCAGAAAGAGCACCAATCAGGCATTCTAGCTGTTTCCACTGTTGAACTTTTTATTCACGATGGCAGGTGCTATGTTGCCTTGATGACTTAGTCACCCGTAAAAATGATGCTTCAATATACAGGCCCTGAACCTTAGCCCACCAATGTTCTAGCTTTTAAATTTACTGACATCTTTGCACATTTTAATGGGAGTGGTTTGTTCTTTACCTTCTGGAGTCCCAAGAATGTATGGACATGGTATCATGCTTGGATAATTGGAAGTGTTAATTTCAGTGCAGAGATGCACCTGCTCATATACTCTTAGAAAGACTGGACAATGCCTGAGGCGGAGACAATGGCATCGTAAAGCAGGTGCAAATTCTTTGCATTAATGGTAACCAGCCACCAGCAAAATCCTTTAGGCATTGCATCACTTATTCTATATGACTAACAGGAATTACAAATGCGGAAGAACATTATGCTATGTAACTTCGCAATACTGGGCCGCTATTTTGTAGCGATGCCTTTAAAGTAATAATGCCTTTTCGCGCCTATCGCGCTTTGTCAGTGGTCAGAGCGACGGTCCGCTCACGATATCAACGTTGATAACGCGAGCGGACCGTCGCTCTGACCACTGACAAAGCGCAATAAGCACGAAAAGACATTATGAGATTAAAGGCATCGCTACAAAATACCGGCCCTGTTACCATCTGTCCTTTTTTTTACATGCAGACAGTTGACCAAGCAACTTGCATGTCACTTGAGCCCTAGTGCGAAGGGACTAATAAAGGAGGGTGGACAAAAACACAAAATAAAATAAAGAAGCCATACCTTGAAGAAAATTCCAGAAACTAAAGGAGCCCAGAAGACTCGTTTGTACAGGTTTGTATCCACAATTCCAGGATGCAGGCAGTTTACTGTCACAGGAATGTGTTCTACACGGCAGTAACGCGCTAGTGACTGAGTGAACATTACTTGGGCTAGCTTAGATTGCGCGTAGCTGAAGTAACTCGAATAGAGCTTTCTGTGAGGAAAGAAAACAAAATGCAGCATTATGGCACAAGTAATGATAAGTGTGCAAGGCAGTTATCATCCACTGCTCTATAGACAATACACTAGACAACGTACCTGCCGTGCATGTCATCGAAGTTTATGCGGGCCATTTTGTGCACGCAGGAGGAAACGTTAACTATCCTAGCCATCCTCTTCGGTGTTCCGGCAGATATTAGCCGTGGAAGCAGCAAAGCTGTCAAAAGGCAGTGGCCAAGGTAGTTGATACTCATATGCGATTCGAATCCATCTTCAGTCTCTTGGTATGGAGTGAACATGACTCCCGCTGTAAAATGCGTATGCACATATTCTCAAGCCCTTATTTACTAGTACATTGCACTAGCGTTGCATAGGTAAACTGAAGCAAAAGCTCACCACCACAGATGAGTATATCTACGACGACATTGCGCCGGAGAATTTCCTGAGCAAAATTGTCAACAGATGACATCGACCTCAAGTCCAGTGGCAGTACTTCCACTGCAAAGTAGCAAGGCAAAAATCTTAAGGTCACACAAGAAACTAAAAGCCTTCAATGTACACCTGCGAGGAACACAAAAGAAAATGTCCAAACTTGTATTCTACCACAATAGTTTTTCTGTGCCTTTCAGCAAGTGGCTATGGAATTCTGCTGCTGAGCATGATGTAGTGGGTTCCATTCCTAGTTGCGGTGGCTGTTTATACGGGGCAAAATGCAAATGAGCTCACATGCAAACAAGCTTTGTGCAGCACAAAGCTCAAACGGCTTCGTGTTTGCTGGTCAAAATTAATCTGCAGCCCTCCAGTGCGGTGCCTCTCATAGCCAGATCAGGTCTAGTAGGTGCAAAATGTCAATATCGTAATTTTTTGAAATACTCTACATCTGCGGTGCACATAAAATTATTGTACAATGCTCAATGTTTCACTAGAAAGTTACTCTGTACATTATCTACATGACAACTTGAACTTGCACACAGAGTAATTGTTACCTAAAAGCAAATTTGCAGTTTTCTTTCATGTTGCGCGTGGGTGTACATCCCATGGTATTACACAACTATGCATAAAAACACACCTTCCCTTCCAGGGATGTCTTCTTCCAGGCATTTCTTGATGTTTAGAGATCGCACTGGTGAGGAACTTCCTGAAAACATTTTGCATTCATGCGAAATCAATGAGCATACACATAAGTGAAAGTAAGCATAAAGATGTTCCTCCACCACAAAAGAGGAAAGAAAGAAAACAAATAAGCAAACAGGCATAACAGACACCATACAGCAGTAATCATATAATCGGTAAACCATATTCAATATCTACATATTTTTTTAGACATATATCTTATTGTATCGTTATCTGTTGTCTATATGAAATTATGGTCCCACTACCAGTCACAACGCAACAAAGACACCCTATAACTTGCATTCTAGTACTGCATGCTTTCCATGTAAATTACTATCGCAGCTAGCGTGATCGCGAATTTAAATTTACTATCTAAACACTCCGACGAACATGGGGTGCATACATCGAGTCTGAAACTTGCTTTTTGACCTACAGTCATGCTGCGGAATGAACAAAAAAACTGCGACGCGCATACACCTACTCGAGTCACCACGAAAAGCGGCTCAAGTGCTGCAGACGACAAGAAATTGGAAAGTGTCAGTCTTTTTCGGAACACAAATGCGGCAACATATAACCGAGAGGTGGTTGTCAGAGTGCTGTGAGCTACTTCTGGTAAGTTAAAGTACGAGACTTACCGACAATCACTCGAGCGTTCAGAGCTAGCAAGGCTCTGACCGTTTCCAATCCTAAACCCTGCGTTCCGCCAGTAACGACAGCAGTTTTCTTCTCCACAGAGAAATCTGAAAGCGAGCGCGTGAGCGCAGCAATGAAGTCTTGTGCTTTATAGCAAACTATTCCGCCAAGTAGCTGTACTTGCATGTTTTTGGTGCCGGCAGAGAAAACACACATTTGAACCGCTGCGCGCACTCTTTGAAAAAGTACTCCGCGGCAATGAGATGAACTTTGAACCAAGTTTCAATGTGGAACGCCGCACACTCCAACCAGCGGATAATCATCGTTGCTGTAAACCCCAGTCGCCTCAGCTCAGCTGTTGCCGACACGAGTGCTTCCGTGTACCGCGACGAAGCACAGGCGCGCGCCCTTCACCATAAATCACCATGCCCATCGCCAGCTTGCCGCATGCAGACCCGCACAAAACAAATCCACGTGGGTACATCACTCTTCCTTACAGTAGCTTCAACCGACCGCATAAAAGCTGCTAACTGCTAGCTAGGAAACGACGTAGCTAATCAACCTCCGGCGAACCAACTTGCAAATGCTCGCATGCCAGGATTCCGCCACCGCATGGCGCCCTGAGCGCTTGTTGAATATGTTTTGTCCGAAATCGCACGTTTTCGGCTGTTCCGATTGGCCGGAGACGTTGCCTATGCACATCGGCTGCCAAATGTCGGAAGATTGACCGGATGATCGAGGGTTCGGACAAAATATTTCTGCACGACCGCGCTGCAGCAGGAAATGGGCGGTGGAGGCAAATGTGAATAATTTGAACGACTTCCTCCAGTGCCAAAGGAGACTAATGATACACAAGGGCCGCGATTTTGTAGCGATGCCTTATGACCTATTCTACTCTAGTCTTATCATCCACCGCTCACGGACGGCTGATCCCGTTGATAACGCGAGCGGACCGTCGCTCTGACCACTGACAGAGCGCGAAAAGGCATTATTACCGGAAAGGCATCGCTACAAAATACCGGCCAAGGTTACAAGCCTGCCCAGTTACCGAAAGATGGAAATAATAAATGAAGTGGAGATCTCTGTTGCATCAAATCAGGCACTCATAAACGAACCTTTCTTCCAATGAGTGCACAAAAAAAAAAAAAAAAGCCTTGAATAATGCCTGTGGATAACTTTTATATGAAAACCACACAACTTCCACCTCCTGCTGCCCCTCAAAAAAACTTGTGCACCCCGGCTGAATCACCACCCAATCACGAGTGAAGCTGTTGCTTTCGGGCACTTATATTAGTAATATTTTCCAAAGCTCACAACTAATAGCCTATATACACACTTTAAACTTGGTGGCATATTCTGTTCTCACGGGACAAAGGGAAAACATGATAGCACTCTTTTTTTCCCCCGAGTGCTCCAAAGGCCATAATTATTGCACACACTTGGCACACACACTACCCATAGCATGCCCTCCTGTTTCCTCTAATTGGAAACTCAGTGTGACATTTCATTCTCCCAGCTGGACACTGAGTAAACATGCCTATAATGCTTTCACGTGCTTCAAGGCCTACTAACGTCTTCGTTGCACAAAGATTCTCTTTTATTTCAGTTTGTCAAGAAGCTCTGACATAATTTTCTTGGCAAGTTTCATTTGCGCTCGGCTGTTTGACAATGCATTCACTTTTGCCATGAGGGAGTTGAGGAATCGCTCTTTTCCCTTGGCTGCCTTCTTTGCCTGCAATAACGCATTATGCAAGAAGCAAAAGAAAAAGCAAGATAATAAGTAAGCACTGTTGTAACTAAAACAATTACCTAAATACACAATGAAGCAGTCATGCTACAGTCACACCTCGTCATCTGCCATTATTTAAAGGAGCTGTGCACAGAAACCTTGGTCAGGATAATTTAACGATCCTATTCCAATTTTTGTGACACCTCGTCAATAGTCCGAGCGGCACTCCTCTAACATCATCATCATCAGGATTGGCCCGTCATGAATGGTGGATGGTAAGATGGGAACAGTATCGATTGAATGTCTACATTATCCTGGCCCTATCCAGTTTGGAATATTTGTTTTACAATGTACGGTTGCTGAGTGTTCATTATATGGTTTACAGGTTCTCCACATGCAAATAACCAAGATAACAACTTTGGGATTAATCCAGTGCACTACCTGTGGGAAGCCACAGATATGGAAAGTTTGCTGTCTTTGGTGTGTAACTGGAGTTCATCACTGTTTTTGTCATTCTGCCTGCTAGCTGAGCCAGCAGGCAGAACGCCTCTCACTCCTCTGAGGTGTCATGCCAGACAGCACGGAAAAGTGAAAGTATCTCCAAAAGCAAATGACTGAGATAACGGCCCCTGCCGAAACTTACGCAGTCATTCCTGAATTTGCACTATACATGCAGCACTAGACATGCCTGTAGCATCAATGTTGTCAACATGACATAGAGGTCCCTCAACTGGCACATTTAACATGACCAGTGGCACTCATAATACACTTGTTGGCATTTTCAACTAGTCAGAATAATGAAATTTTCAATGTACTAAGCTCAAAATAATGAACATTTTATTCCATAGAGTGGAACAGGGCCGGTATTTTGTAGCGATGCCTTTAAAGTAATAATGCCTTTTCACGCTTATCGCGCTTTGTCAGTGGTCAGAGCGACGGTCCGCTCGCGTTATCAACGTTGATATCGTGAGCGGACCATCGCTCTGACCACTGACAAAGCGCGATAAGCGCGAAAAGGCATTATTACTTTAAAGGCATCGCTACAAAATACCGGCCCAGCACTCGTATCTGTCTTGCCTATTCAACGCCATCAAATTCATTGACAAGCTGAACCAACCTACATCACATTAAGAGAAGTGTGCTGTAGTTTGTAGATGATTGCTTATGCACTCCTTTAAGAACTGTCCAAAAGGACACTTAGTTTTCTTTCTCTGTGTTGTAAAAATGACACCATAGTTTTGACTATTATTAAACAATATGCATAAATTGAATGCTGAAACTAATGCAGCAACACAATAGATATTACCTAGAGCTATTCTTTCATTACTTATTCAACATCCTAACCACAAACAACAAGACATGTTTCTTCAAATGCTATGTTACACAATCTTCGCTTATGAAATGTCAAAACCATGCAGTACTAGCTTAAAGTCTTTCCTGTTACTACACTCTCATGCCTTCGTCAATTTCCAGATACACTGCAGGAAAGTACAGTAATAGAAGCAGGCAAATTGGTGAATGAATTAGCATGCTTACATCTTTTGGATTCTCGTTTATGACAGTCTGACATAACTGCTTCAGCTGCTCAACATCTGTTATCTGCCACCAGTCATTCTCTTCAATAATCTGAAAACAACAAAGCATGTTCAGGGGGCAAACATTTGTTATTATTGGGCTAGTAGGATTGATATAGTTAGCTAGCCTAATTAGTAAATGTGTTCAACAAGAATACTGATAATACAGGCTGCTAACCACATATACAAATAAATTAGGTCGCAAAATATTTTATACAAAAAAAGATCACTTTGACAAAGCAATTAAGTCACAATTACAATTTTTTTTTACACTGTAAAAAATAGTTTTTTGTTAGCAACATCACTTCAAATAATCTACGTGAAATAACTATTCATAGACTTTGAATTTTTCTTGGTGGCGAAGTACTTCACCTTTGTTGGTGTCCTTGGATCGCCATTAAGCAAGAGCTCCAAAACTTCTTGTGCGGTTGTGTTGCTAACCCGCTGCTTCTGTATAAGAATCAGTAGCTCATGGAATCTATCTGCATCTAAGGAACTGAGTAAAGAAACAGGAGGACAGGTATATGAATAGGTACAGTTTATTAGTTGAAGGTGAGTTTAATGGAAAGTTGTAATTTGTAATTACAGTGCATTTACTCTAAACAATAACATGTCAACACGAACCTGTGCGTCAGACCAGAAGAGAACCAAGAAATCTTCTCACATTAACTGCAAGTGAACTGAAATGCTACATTTTTTTTTCACTCTGGAACAGAACTAAAATAGAAAATCTATCATTTTTGGTTCAAGTCAATTGTTGAACTTTTTACCCATATAAATTCGTTACATCTCATGGCCCGAACTGCACAATCTTTTTAGTAATAAGGAACCCTTGCAGGTTGCTCCCACGCAAGGTGGCAGTTCCAGTGTTATTTCTTTCTTATCTATAGTAGTCTGGAAGGAGTTAAAACATATTAACAAACTTGCCCTGCAAGTTAAGCAAGCTGTTTTCTGCAAAGTGCTTCAGCAAAGTTTGAAAACCTATAGCTGACAGGAGCATGTATTTTTTTCTTAGGTCTGCAGTCACTTAAGTTAAGTTACTATGTTAGGTTAGAATCTGCATTGGTGACTCTGAAGGCTCACACTGCAAGATGTTTGAGCAGGTGCAAGGAATAAAATAGTTCAAAAGTAGCAGTGATATTAATGCAATAACTTTTGTAGCAGAGCACTGTAGCATATCACATGACTTCACACCATAAAAGCTGGCACTGTATTTTAGAACTATTCTTTTCTGCCGCCATGGTGGCTTAGCAGCTATGGCGTCGCACTGCTAAGCACAAGGTTGCGGGATCAAATCCCGGCAGCGGCGGCCACATTTAAATGCCGTTGAAATGCAAAAACGTACGTGTGCTGTACATTGGGTGCATGTTAAAGATGCCTAGGTGGTCAAAATTAATTTGGAGTCCACCACTAAGGCGTGTCTCGTAATAAAATTGTGGTTTTAGCATATAAAGCCCCAGAATTGAATTAACTGATTTTAGTCGTTTATGATCATCCGTCGGACAGAGTGATAAAAGCAGTGCAGCTGCATTGAAGCCAACAAACATGCCCTGTTTCTTAGCAAAAAATCCTAGCAAAAAAATTGCGGCAGCGCCCATCACATGATGATTGTTGACGGTAATGCATCAGCATTGAATCAAGATAGTGATACAATGTATTGCCACCGTCGAAATGAGTTATGTATGAGGCGTGTACTGCAGCAGGACTCCTGTTTCACATTTCCCTAAAAACACTTGGCATCATCTAGCAGTGCCGCCGCCGTGAAGCCTGCGCATGGCCTCCAAAATGCATGGCACGCCAGTGTGTGTAAATGCTGAGAAACGCGTTGTGCAACAACTGTGCTTCTCTCCCTTCTCTCTGGACGCGGTGCACCATCTAGTGGCACTGCCGAGAAGTCCACGCGTGGCCTCCGAGATGAGAAGCGTGGCATGCCGGTACCTGTGAACGCTAAGAATTGCTTGCTCATTTGCCGCACGCTCAGTGTGCGGCAAGCGAGCAATCAGTGTGTTAATGGCACAGCTCGCCAAAGCATTGGCGTGAAAGGCGTTCATTGAAAGGCAGCACATACCCTGTGCGTTTGTGGCACAGCCTGCCAATGCGTCGGGTTGCTGTCCTTGAGGAACCCTTGTGACATGGGTTTGATTACGATCAGCATTAGAGAAATTTAAGGGATCATTTTCATCATTGTAGAGCAGCACATTCCCAGTTACCCAAGTTGGCGTCAAAGACATTCATTGAAGAGCAGCATACACCGACTCGCACAGGCCCAGTGACCCAAGTTGGCTTCAAAAAGGTTCATTGGAGAACAGCACAGACCTAGTGGCACATACTCAGTACTCCAAGTCGGTGTCAAAGAGTTTCTTCAACAGCAGTACCTATAGATGCGGGACTGGCATCTACAGTGACCCATGTCCGTGTGAAAGAGGTTCGTTGAAGAGTGGCATGTACGTACACATTGCCACATATTCAGTGACTCAAGTTGGTCCAAGGGTTGATTTTGAACCCTGTTCCCTCCGCACAGCAGCCCGATGCGATACCCATTTTACCAAGGACTACCCAGTGACCAAGGTAGGCGGGAAAACGGTTAGATACAAACGTACCGTAAAAACTGCAATATAGGTCGAACTTTTTTTCAAAAAAACAGGGCCGAAAGTCAACCCCCATCTTATATACTGGTAATTTTTTACCGGCTTATATGTTTTTTTTTGCCATTTTTTTCCAGTTATTTTTTAGAATTAATGCTTGAGAGATTGAACTATATTCCCATTCTTACGGTACATAGATAGCTACATGGATAGCTAGACAGAAACATAGCCCCCATAATGTATGTGAACTACCCTAAGAATGCCAATGAATTAATACTGCTCACAATTGTTTATGTGTTTTGCTCTGTGTGACATGCGCACCCCCATACCTGTCAGCTGTTGTCTTACATTCGTGTTTGGCAAATATTGAAATCAGATATAAGAAAAAGAGCTTTAAATAAGAATGGAAAGTGATGAGCTGTTATTCGTGACCATCCTTGTAATAGTAATAAAGAAATTCAACCATTAAAAAAAAAAGTCTGGGGTTCTTGTGCCAAAACCACGATTTGGTTATGACGCGTGCCATAGTGAGGGGATTAATTTTGACCACCTGGGGTGCTTTAATGTGCATCATTTTTGCATTTCACCCCCACCGAAATGCGGCCGTCACGGCCGGGATTGCATTAGCCTTAGCTACTAGGCCACCACAGCGGGTGAATTTAACCGTTATGGCTTCACAGTGTCCTCACTTGCAACATGGTGATGTGACCAGAATTCAAACTTAGACGCTTGTTATATGCAAGAAGAGAGCTGTTCTTTTTCAACCAGTTCATGTGCTGGTGAAATTTCATTAGTCACGATACTTCATTTCTCTCACCACTTTTTTCAGTGACATAAAGATGCAGAAATAAGACAGCACTAGACTGGGTGACCTGATATCATCCTTGGATACATATTGTCATGAGTACGTTGTTTTAGTTTTATTTTTTTTTCTGGTGACCATTTTTCAATAAATTATTATCAAGTTATCGCTTTGTGCAAGATGCGCTCACTGTATTCAAAGTTTCCCGAGTGTTGTTGCCTGTTGTTCAGCAAGAGAGATTTGTCTAATCAGATTGGGCACACAACATTAATAGTGCGGCAAGTTCTCGAATGTACAGGAGCACTAGCCATTAATTTAGAATTTACGATAATACGTACATGTATAAATAGCAGACCAATTTGACCTGAGAGTTTAGAGTCCATAACTGGCGACTGTGCTACCCACTATTATTGTGATTAAAGTGTTGCTTGTCATCCTGGCCATAAGTTTACCCAGTAGAGGGCTGGATTCTTGAGTACACTTTTGGCAGTCCTGCTCTATCACTACGAAGTGATGGTGAAGAACTGTTGTGATGCTGATTTACAATACTTTGACAAATGCTGATGTTCTTTCACTGTAGAGCAGCACTGTTTTGAGTTCAACAGTGGCAGAGTTCTGCAGCTTTGATTTTAAGGTGTCACATGTACCGTAACTATACAATGAGCGATGGAACAACAGATGATAGGCTTAAGGTTAAGGCTACGAAGACAGCGGTATGGATAAGAGAGCGAACAGGCGCAGCTGATATTCTAGTTGAGATTAAGAGGGAGAAGTGGAGTTGCGCAGGCTATGTAATGCATAGTGCAGACATTCAGTGGTCTGTTAAGAGTAACAGGATGGCAGAGGATCAGCTTGTGTGATGAGATTAAGAAATTTGCAGGCATAGGATAGAATCGGTTGACGCGAGACAGGGGTAATTGGAGACCACTGGAAGAGGATATGTGTCTTGCAAGGGGCACAGAATAGGCTGATGGTGATGTACCTGGATGGCAATGTGATGTCTGCTTTGTTTAGCTGGGCGAGCAAGTGAAGAAGCAGCCAGTTGACAATGTGCTTGACTTCGCAGTCGTTAAAGCTGGCCAGTTTGAGAAAGAGCTCCAGGAAGCCATCTTCATTCTGTCAAGACAAAGGAGAGAGAGAGAGACACACACACGCTAGAGGCATGATCAATTTTAAAGTGACTGAACTTTGATTAGAAAGGTTTGAGGTTCTTAATAAATGAATGTTTAAATATTCTTATGAGAATTTCACTGTACTTTTTCTTTAGTGCGAAAAGTCTTGATGTAGCATTAAAACGAAAAAAGAAAAGCATAGATTGTGAGAAAACTGAGAGATGGGCTAAATAGCTTATTAATTTTAGAAATTCAAATGTGTTTAATTGTGCCATCCACAATCAAATCATCAATTTCAGATGGAAAAATTCAGGCTACATACACAGCACTCCATATAAACAGTCCCACGGAAAACAAGACATTCTGGTAAACAGAACTGTGCATGCAACATTGGGTACTTGCATATTCTTGAAGCAAGATTCTGCCCACACAACAAAACGTTCATAAGGTTCTGCTGGTAACTAAAATTGTAATTTTTGATTTAATGTCGCTACAATAAAATTTCACTTGATTGTGGAAACACCAAATGCAATATTCAAATCAATCATCATACACAATAAAAAGCAGTTGAGGTTTGCAACACAACTGAAGACTGCCAGTCAATGGTAACTGGCATTGATTACAATTCTTTGCCAGCTTACCAGGTGAGCACACATTTTTTGTTCAGAATGAGATTTCATTTGCCACATGAAGTGCTGCTACCTTTCTTATCAATCATGTCACATTCTTAATGAAAAATAAACTCTCAATTAAGCAATAAGTGCATTGTTATTTTCAGCAGAGCAAATTTTCAGTGTCATTTCAGCTTGATTTAGGCAGATTCTGCAGCAATATTTTATGCCATGTTAAAACCACTGCACCCTCAGAGGTTTAAATGAGTGTGCAGCTTACCACCATAGTCTGAGCTTGATGTGGTGTCAAGCCATGAGCTTTCATAAGTTGTTCTTTGTGCTGCCATGGAAGAGTTGGCATTTCTTTGTGTAGCTTCTCAATGCTGACTGTGGCCAGGTCATCAGTCTCGTGTGCAGAAATCACTAAAGGAGGCAAGTTGGGTTCCGGCATAAACCTGTAATCTTGGACGACTTCTTTGTCTCTCATTGGAACAGTGCACCTAAAGAAGAGTTTTGCGAAAATGAAGCAAGATCCATTAGCTTTCAAAGCTGGGCCATCAATTCAAAGCTGACATCCTGAAACAGTGCAAACAGTGCAAATGAGAAGACAATTGAAAAAAAATTTTTTTTTTTTTTCGGCCCTTCCACTCCGTGAAGATGGTTAACCAGCGAAGCTGAAGAGTGCGGCCCCTGTGTTTATCACTGAGTTAATCCCAAGGGTTCATTAAAGTATTTCTTAATTATGAGTTTACACATACGTTCGGCTGCGACGGAGAGAACGATGTCACTGGCGGTATGCCCGCAGTCAGCTGTTGTCGCTTGCGTTCGATGTCTTGAGTTTGCTCGGTGGCGTGGTTAGCAGCATTTGCCCGCCATTACCGCTTGCGATTCTTCAAAATTAAATTGCTTCAGAATTAAATCTGTCCGTTACGTAAGACAATAAATGGCTCATACCCCCTTCATACCCCCGTAAACGTGGCCTTCCCATTACGACGACAGAAGAGAACTGAAATTCTAGCTGGAATGATGAGCGGCAATGCAGCCAGCTGTGGAAGAAGATGACAACGATGAATGTGCGAGCAGTGGCATTAGTACACTGGTGCAACACGAGGGGCGCCAATGAGCCAGCTGCGGAAGACGACGACGCTCGAGCCGATGCAGATGATGATAGTTTTCTGTACAGAGGCAATTTTGCCTAGCCATATACAATTTTGCCTAGACATATATAGCTTCGCTTTAAAAATTCATGAGCCACTCCACTCTGTGAAGATGGATGACCAGCGTAGCTGTTTAACGCATGACACAGAGGTGACATGGAATTTTGAACAAAGGTACAAACATATTTATTGTCCTTATTGGTGGCCATCGTGACGATACGTCATCGTGACGACACACATTCGCGTATCACCTCTGTTATTAAATCTGTCCGTCACCTAAGACAATGAATGGCCCATACCCCTGTAAATGTGGCCTCCCCATTAAGATGACAGAAGAGAAGTGAAATTCTACGCTAGAATGATGAGTGGCAAGGGTGCCAGCTGTGGAAGAAGACGACAATGACGAATGTGCGAGCAGTGGCACGAGCACGTTCGCGCGGTTGCGCAGGGGCGCCAATGAGCCAGCTGAGGAAAAAGACTGACGGACACGTTCCTGCCACTGCTCTCCGGTTTTGCTGCCTTGTAAATTCACTGTTCTTCGGGTGTACGAACCACTCGCAGCCGTCCCATGGCGACGGCGGAGCTAAAATGAGATCGCAAATTCAGCTCTCTCTCCCCTTATAGCACAAGCGTGCAACATCATATGTTCGAGCAGATGTTGTTTCAAGGACACATGCGGCAGCTAAAGCGCACTTTGATGCGAGGGAAACAGATGCAAGGGAAATGCTCTCTCTTGTTTAGGAGAGTGTTTTTTGCTTGTGGATGACAGATTTAACCTAACCATATACAGCTTCGCTGTAAAAAGAGGGACTGTGTCATCTCGTTTCTTTCTCCTGTTACGTCGCTCATACCTTTTCAAAACTGCAAAGAGCACGGCCTGAGGTGGCCTTCGTGAACTGAAAGCCTAAAAGAAATTTGGGCACATGCAACACTTTGCATGAGTAATGCAATGAGTAATCTGCAAAAGGAATTGCGTCGTGTTATTTCAGTTTGCTGTGTCATGCAGAGCCACTCGCCAACACAAATGTAGTGCGCACACTCAAGAAGGCGACATGGTATTATTTTGGAGGCACTCTGGCCATGTCAGATGAGAGATTGGTTCACTTGCGGCATATATAGGAGAAGCACTGCACTTATTCACCTTATTCAGCAATGACTGAACCAAAGAACTTCGCAACTTTGTTATAAATTATTGCAGGGCACCTATATAGCCCGGTGCACCATTACCATTGACCCCCTGTATTGTCTCCATCAAACAATGCAGTCAGGAACATGATGTGGTGATGAAGTGCTCCGATGGTGACTTTCCACAGTTTTCACCGTTAATCACTTTTTTTCGACATTATACATGATACTGCACAGAAATTCCACAATTTAATTATTAACATTGAACAAATAATGAAAAACATTATCTAATATTTGCTAAAGTCAAATGATGCAATATCACTACCCAATGTTCATGGTTGGATGAGTACAAACAGTATTTAGAGTTTCTTGTACGGTGTAACTGACTTAGTCCTATGGCTATTCAAGTCAATGTTATTTCATTATTATAATCTCAACTTAGAAGTTTATCTTTCATAACAGCAGTAAAGACAATAAGTAAGGTATACACAAACTGCAGTGCAATAAATTTTACCTCTTCAAGTTGTCAAACGACATGGTTGTGTTGATAACTTTTCCACCAGATGAAAGAACTTCAATCTGTCTTGCAGTTTCAAAGTCTGCAAATGTAAGAGAAACACAATGTTTATATGGTTTCAAGATGCCTGTAGTTATAAGGTAGCAAGCACAGGGCATTCGCAATCTGTGCGCTTACCTACAGCATTAGCAACAGCGCGCACGCTGTTCAGGTTCTTCACTTCAGTTCGTGTGCCCCATGGTTCACCTGGACGATTCACGGATACGTTTGCATCCACACGGAGAGTGCCTTCTGCAAATGTAATGCGATGAAAGGGTGGGGAGGGGATAAATGTTAATCGCGTTATACGATGCTTACAGAAGTACAAATATCTGCCAACTCGCTATGATGGCTCAGTGGCCATGGTGTTCTGTTACTGAGAAAGAGAGTGCCGATTAGATTCCCAACTGCATTATGATGAGCGTATAATGGAAAACGCTCATGCCCTGTGCTTTCGGTGCACATTAAAGAACCCCTCATGTAGAGAGAATTAATCTGGAGCCCCAAGGAGCCCCAATCGCATGTGTTGCTTTGATTTAAAGAGACACTAAATAGAAATCCTAATTCAGTCTAGACTGATGAAGTATCCTTTTAATAATCTATTTTCATTATTTCGCTCTTTTAATTATCAGAAGAGAAAATAAAAGTCAGCGCTCCATTTCTTAACTCTTTCAGATGCTGTGTACACAAATGTGTCGCATATATCAGTAGCGCACCCAGGATCTCTGCCAGGGGGGGGTTGAAAGTTTGCCAATACCATTTAAACCGCACTAATTTCGATTTCTTCACGGGAAATAGTCAATAAAATGCGCTTTTTGCGAGTGTGCAGACGATTGCGCGTCTTACATCTTAGTTGCAGTACTCAAATGCGTAAGAAAAGAAAAGGGGTTAAACAAAAGGGGGGGTTAAGTCGGCCTCAGGGGGGGGTTCCAACCCCCGAATCCCCCCCCGTCGGTGCGCCACTGGCATATATCTTGAAACACTTATGATTAGAATTGTGTGACAATTTTGGATAACATCTGCAAAATGTTTTAGTAAGATGAGTGGGAAGGTAGATGGTTAGGTGTTCTTGCTCGGTCTCAGTATGTTGTTGTATGTAACAGCTTTACTTCTTTCATTGTTTTTCACAATGTCATGCACCATACATAATTTTCAAGCGGCTGAATAAGTGTTTTTCAAGCTTTTTCAATATACGAAACAGTTGATGTTCTCATATTTGATGTTTCGCGTAGAGTCCACATTCTGTAAACTTGACAAAACTCACTAAAGAACTAAAAATTCTTAATCTTTTCTGCAGCGGTACACTTTGTATTATTCTGAATATGCAAGAAATGTGGTGAAAGTAAGTTTTCACTCAACAGGATAAAGTGGCGTCTGAAAGGGGTAAACTTTGTGCCAAGATCCCAGTGTCGGTATGTCAGCGTGACGTCTCAGTAAAGTATTTTTTAAAAGTATTTTGGCTAGTGTGGCTCAGTGAAAGTGCTCGAAAACATGCTAGGTTCAGCCACTGGATCTTTTCAAAAACAATGTAGTCCACCTTAACTGACAGAAAATTAACTAGGCCTGACCAGACACCATCAAAATCCATGACCTCATGGCAAACGGTGTGAAAACTTCACTGCGGCTTCGCTGCCTGTCTTTCTCTTTAGTGTCTTTCCCGGCTTAGCCTCTTCTCATGGTGAGAGTGACTTTTCTGGTATTGTAGAAGGGTGATTTAATAATACTGCTTGATATATGTTTCTCTGTATTCTCGCTTAACTTCATCAATCAGCAAATATCTATTAGTGACATGCAAGTTAAGAAATTATTCAGAAGCTGCACTATAGGCATGGCTTATGCAGTTGTGGCACTTGCAGAAAGCTGTACCAAGGGACACGTTACTCATGCACATTACCAGAAATCCAACCTACGTACCTTCCATTTTGCCACTACACACATTAAGAGTGCGTAGTGTGATGAGCAATTCTTTAACAAGACTAGCTGCCTCTTCACCATCCTTAAGGCATGCATCAAAGACCAACTCCATGAGACCAACTCCTGTCGAAAGAACCAGTGAATAATATTACAGGGTGTCTCGCAGACCAGCTAACTTATACCTAAGCTGCAACAGCTTTTTCGGCAGCAGAAATGAAACGTAGATGCTATGGAGAGGAAAGTAAGGGCTTACCTGCACGGTTAAGATCAATGAGGCTCCTATTGCATACGACATCATGCAGGCTTTTGCCACTGTCCTGCTCAAGCTGAAGTTGAATCAGTGTTGCTCGCTTGGAGTACGTCTCTTGAGAGCCAGGTGCAAACACAACAAAGTCTAGGTAGCCACCAGTGGCCAAAGGTGACCTTTGTTGAGTAATCTGGTATCCTGCCTGTTGAATGAAAATAAACATTTGCCAAATTATAGGATTCCATTTTACTTCTTGCTCATGCAAGCTCAAACACCGCATAATTTGCATGTACATAAATGGCAACTTCTTTCTCCCAGGAGATTGCAGTTTCACCCATAATGCAAACCACTGGCATAATAGCTGGCACAATATTATGTGCAGTAAGTTTTGCACTGCTGCTTTTACTATCGGTTGAACTAAACACTTTCAGACATGCATGAGCGATCTGCTTTTGCGAAGAGGAAAACTCTTTCGATGTTGACTGTAGTTCATGTCGTCTTCATTTGTGGAGGTAGCACTCCCTGTTAGGGGAGAAGGGGAACGACACAGCTTCTTTCTTCTCTTTATATCCTACTTTATGCTTATTACTGCTGGCTTCATTTGAACTTTTCCAGCTGTGCTGTTTCATAGATCAGATGCAGAGTGTGGTGTCAGCCAATCACGGCTCTACAGGTAGATTAGTTTTTCTTTTCTGATGCAGCATTGGCAGAAGTGCAATATTATGCGCAGTATCTGCTGGCTTCATTTAAACTTTTCCAGCTGTGCTGTTTCATAGATCAGCTGCAGAGTGTGGTGTCAGCCAATCAAGGCTCTACAGGTACATTAGTTTTTCTTTTCTGATGTAGCATTGGCAGAAGTGCAATATTATGCGCAGTATCTGCTGGCTTCATTTAAACTTTTCCAGCTGTGCTGTTTCATAGATCAGCTGCAGAGTGTGGTGTCAGCCAATCACGGCTCTACAGGTACATTAGTTTTTCTTTTTTGATGTAGCATTGGCAGAAGTGCAATATTATGCGCAGTATAAGTCTTGCACAGTTTCGTGCAGTATCGTTAGGAGTAAACATTCGCAGATGTACGTACAGCAATCTTCTATCGAGAAGAAGAAAACTAATTTTATTGTTCAGGTGGCTTTCCCCAGTCGTGAAGAGGAGAGACACGGCTATTTTTTCTTCCTCTTTGCTATAATGCTTTTGGCATTTTACCACTGGCTTCATTTAGGTTCTTTCACATCGGTGCTGGTTTATAGGTGAAATGCAGAGAGTGGCGTCAGCCAACCATAGCAGCTAGCGGCGTAAACACCCTTCCCAGGAACACTATTTCCCCTGCTGTAGCATCGGCAGAGTTGCCGAGAGGTAACACCTCTGACTGCTGCCCAGTTGGACCGGAGTTTCAATCAACTCGGGCATTGTGCATTTATTTCTTCAAATCTTCTCGCAAAGCACTGTGGTATTCCTATGAACGGACACTGGTGGACATCACGGCGACTAGGGGAGTGAACCCATAACAGCTGTTGCTGTAACATGTTTCTCTGTATAACATCTCCTGCTACCAGGCCCATCGTGTTGGCCCTCACTGATACTGCTCTGACATAAGATGTAGCGAATCACCGAGGTTATACTGTTCCTCGACTTAAAAAGTGTCAAACAAGAGTATCGTTCTTACTGGCATATCTGCGTAGAAGTAATGCTTCCTGTCAAAGTGGGACACTGTGTTAATATTGCAGTTTAGCGCGAGCGCTGTCAAGACAGCTGCTTCGACGCATCTCCGGTTCAGGACCTGAAACAGACGAAAATGCATTTGATGTAAGCATCCAGCTGCCCTGCATTCATGCAAAATGTGCACCTTACCGGTAATGTCCCGGGTATGGACGCGTCAAAAGGTGAAACTTGCGAGTTTTGAGGCTCGCCAAACTTGTATGGTGAATTAGAAAATAACTTCGAATTAGATTCTATTTGAACGTGGACTTCGATGCCAACGACAGCTTCCCATTCCTTCAGTTTGCTGGAAAAAGAAAAAAAAAGAAAAGTCACGAATGTTTACTGCTGCTGTTATTCGTTGGTTTTACGCACCACATTAACGTACCTATCGGGCTTATTACCAGTGCAAGTACTCAAACTGAAGCGCCGGTAGCTTTGCACCAGCCCAAAAAGTGGCCGCCGTAACACCGACATGGCGGACGCATATCTTAAAGCAGTGTCGTGCAAAGCAAATGTGTGGTCGCGCAATCAAGCGAACGGCGAGACGTAAACGGCTAATCAATATCGTTTAATTAGTTGGTTTAGTTTATCGGCTGCTAAAGACCGCGCACTGAACGCACCACCATGATGCGAACTAAACAATACCACCAATCATGCTTTCATTTCGCTCCTAAACGTTACCACCAGCTGAACAAGAATTTGAACTAACGCAAAAAATACGTTAAATAATAATTATTATACTTGTTACATGTCAGTAATTTAAATAAGTGGTTTTTTTTATTGCGAGCGACCAAAAACATTATCACGTTAAAATCGTTGTGAATAAGGAAGCTTTCGGTTTCGGTTTTGCGCACGCGTTTTCCAGTGGGAAGTCTGGGCGCCTGTGTGCTTTGAGAAACGGAGCGCCGGCTGCTCCACCGTCTGCTGATGCCGCACGTAACAATTACATTCCGTACGCGTCTCCGTTGTGAAATTACCGTATTTTCAGCGCTTGCATAATAGTTAGGTCTGCACAGAAATGTGCGTTTTTTTCTTAAAATTCTAGAAAAAGATTTCGCGCTTACCACTGCTCTGTTAATTCTTGCTCAAAATTTGCAGGAAGATCGCAGTTTATTGTCCAAATCATTCAATATTACGCTAGGCACGAATACTTACCTGGTTTTATCAAGAAAAAAATAAAGGGGAGTGGGAGGTGCACATGTGTTGGGGAGGAAGCGAGGAAGGAATATATATATATATATATGCTCCGGACTATCGTCAGTTGCATTTCGCTCCTCGGAGAGGCAGGACGTTGGTCGAGTGAGTTCCTGAACAACACTTTGCAATGTCGTGAACGCGGTTTAAGTCATATGGATCCGAGACCTCAAAAAGTTGCGATGTAATGCTTCAGCATTTCTCTCGCATAAAACGCTAAATCGCCACGGATTGTTTTTCATTTCACTGATATTTTTTCTTTAAAAAATACATTTCGAAGGAGGCTTACCATATCTATCATGTATGTGAGCCTATAAGATCTATGTTGAGTATCAAGGAGTGTTTTGCGGTGTCTGTTGCCTTGCACACAGCAATCCTATATACTGTAGACGTGGCACTGTAGTGGAGGCCGGCTTGCTGAAGGAGATGCAAGCGTCCAAGTGATATTGAGAAAAAAAAAATGACTGTCTGCCTTGCATTTTTTTCTTGCCGTGCCTTGGACCTAGCCGGACCGAGAAGCTTGTATTTGCTTACGCCGTTCTTTTGCTATAGCCACAACAAAAGTGAAAAGGTAGAGGCAACGCAAAAGAATCCTCAAATTATGTGGGTAACAGAACTCCGGTAATGATACTTTAGGGGCGGGGTAGGCTACGGATCGCCGGGGGAGGGGGGCCCTGCCCCCCCATGAAAACTCCGAAGGGGGCTCGAGCCCCGGAGTTCCCCGTAGTCGGCGCCTATGGTTGCGTATGTGTTCGGCAACTATAAAATCTTACGGCATCATTGTTGGCGCGGATGTGCACGGCTTTTAATTTATACTTTCGCTTTATTTCGGCAAATCCTGACAATAGGAGGACAAGCGCATTAGAAGCACCAGCGGCGGCTACCTCATCCGTGTTTCCTCACTTCAACATTTAAAAAAAAATTTCCGCTGAGAACACCATGCACAGACACAATACATTTAAATATATATCACAGGACAAAGTTTATTATATTTTTTAATGAGAAGTAGGTAGCCAACTAAATGAATAGCCCATGTCTAGAGAATGAATATGTTGATGTATACTCACCTCACTTCAAATTACTTTGCGTGCTTTTTGACCCTGAAAAAAAAAAAAAAAAGAACCCTGCAGACTTCAGTGACCCCTTCGACAAGGTCTTCTATCAAAGGCGTGTGAAAAACAGATGAGTGATATGTGTCTCAATATTGATTCTCTTTCCAGTAGGCAATGCTAACGACTGGCAACAAAAAGAAGAAAAAAAACTCTTCTAATTATTTACAACATTTACGCATTAGTGATGGAAACATCGCCTCTTGCATGCAGAGGCCATAAATACGGGGTGTTTCCGCAAACACTTAAAAAAAAAAAACGTTTAAATGTTGTCTGTGGCAGATAGCACAATTCTAGTTCATGAGCTGGTCTACTCGAAGACGCCGACATTACTTGCACAAACAATTGAAATGCATAATCAGCTAATTAACAAAAAATAACCAGTTAGGTTTTTAACATATTAACTTAATTATGGCCCATGTTGCAATTTACAAATTCTAGACGCATGGCGGATGCACTAGGAACTAATTCTCAGGATGGCACCAGTTTCGAGATAATAATTCCCGAACATTGTAGAGAAACTTGTGCATTGGCGTTCCAGTTACTTTTGCGCTTACCCGCCGTGGTTGCTTAGTGGCTATGGTGTTGGACTTAGCATGAAGTCGCGGGATCAAATCACGGCCACGGCGGCTGCATTTCGATGAGGGCGAAATGCTAGAACACCCGTATACTTAGATTTAGGTGCACGTTAGAGAACCCCAGGTGGTCTAAATTATTCCAGAATCCTCCACTACGGCGTGCCTCCTAATCAGATCATGGTTTTGGCACATAAAACCCATATCTATTCATACTTTTGTGCTTCGATGCATAAGACGTCGTTTTGTTAAGAAAGTGACTGGCACGCCAATGGATTTCTCCGCAAATTTAGAGAATTAATATCTCGACACTGGTGACAGCCTGAGAATTAGTTCCAAGTGGATTCGAACTCGACGGCTAGAATTTGTAAATTGCAACGTTGGCCAAAAGGTAATTAGCTAAAAACTTAGTGAATTTTCGTTAATTAGTCGATTATGCATTTCAATTTATTGTGCAAGTAATGTCCGCCTCTTCGAGTAGACGAGCTCATCAACTAGAATTGTGCCATCTGCCACAGGCAACCTTTAAAAAGTTCGGAAAGTTTTAGCTGAAACACCTTGTATATAGAATTCACTCAGTAACCGAAATGATGCCAAGCCGGATTCACTCGAAATCCGAATAAATAGAAGTCTAGAAGTCATGCGCAGCAGCGCTTATACTCGGACTCAAAGTGCTAAAAAAAAAAAAAAAAAGAAAAAAGTTGAGTGCATTTTGGCCGGGAAGGCGAAGTAGAAGACAATTACACGAAGGAAGATTCTTACCGTGTAAATCCGTGTAAGGATCGCACCCGTGTAAGGATCGCACCCCCAACTTGACAGCCAATATTTAAAAAAAAAAAAAAAAAAAAAAAAACCAAGGCATCCAACCGAGAAGCAATCGCGTTCCGTGCGCTGATTCTGATAGGGCTCAACAGCGAATCGTCGCGCGCAGCGTACTTTCGCGCGTCGCTACTGGATGTCGAGAGGAGGCGATCGCGGAGGTTTACGGCGGATTTCATACTCGTAGTTGGAAAAATGAGGTCAAATGGCGCGGTCCCATGAAAGGCCCGTCAAAATCGCGACAGAAAAGACCAAGCAGTGATAGAGTGAATCAAGTGTTAATTACGAGGGAATCAAGGGGTTATGGAGTGGGGGAGGGACTTGCAAATTATATGTGAGATTTGAGGGCCCAAGTGAGAGTGATTCAGCAAAAACGTGCTGCGTCACGGTTCGAGTTTGGTGAATCATTAGAAGGGTGACTTGCAAAAAAAAAAAAAAAAAACATCATGACTTGCAAAAATGACTGTAAACCGTGGTTTCAGAGTGACGATGACTCAGCAAAAATAAGTGCTATAGTCACGGTCCGAGTTTGGTGAAATAAGGATGACTTGCGGAATTGGCTTTGCAAGATATGTGTTCGGAGTGAAGATGACTCAGCGAAAAGGTGGTCATCGTGTCATTGAGTTAGCGGCGCTCGGGCTTTCGCCTTCAAGTCATCTTGGTTGTAGCATAAGGGACCCCTAGTAACTTTTTTTTTTCTGCCACTGTGAAAAGTCATGCCTGAACCGATATATGTCGAGAGTGCACACTCGTGTACATGATCGACGGGTTGGCTCTGCCTCCCACGAGCATGCGCAGATGTGTCTTCCTCCTTTCGCACCATTGTTTGCGTCCTTCAAGTTTAGGATTGGCGTTTGTGTTGTCCTTTTCGTTCCACTTGCGTCCGTGTTTTCTACGTGGTACGAGGTACGAGAGGGCAGAAAAAGAAGACGTTCGCCGAGCGATAACGGAACCTCGGCTGGCGGCTCTGTTACGGGGAACTCTCCGTGAAGAGAGGGTTTATTGGGACGCAACTGACGGTCTTGAGCGCCAGCCGAGGTTCCGCTATCGCTAGGCGAACGTCTTCTTCTTCTGCCCTCTCGTACCCCGTGTTCCATTACTGGTTGCGGCACATACCCAAATCATACAAAATTTTCACGCTTGTAACATTATAATGAATTTCTACCAACTTGCTCAGCTTTCTAGCGCTCTAAATACAGCGGAATTTCAAAAGCGTCTGGAATAGCACCGCAGGTGTCTCTGTTTCTCGTATGTTCTCGCGCGGGTAATGCATGTTTTCCGAGACAGGATTGCTGAGAAATAGAGATACGGTGGCGTTTATACACAAGGGCAAATGATGGATGGATGGAAAGGAGGTGTCGCGAAGGAAAGTTATTTAAATCGAACGCCAGCACAAAAACACACTTCCCGAAGCCAGTATACGATGTATGTTTTTCACGTCGTAAAAGGAAGGGGTTATACGACGACGACATGTCGTAGTGAGAACAAACAACAAAACAACGTCGACATCAAACCCCCTGTAAATGCTAATCACATCTGTTTCTTTTCAAACGCTCTCATGCCGAAGGATTTCCGGGTGCTCGTCTTCGTCGCGTATGTATATACGTTCGGTTTCCTGCGCACAGGAGCGCGGTCGCAGTATAATTTCTTTTCACCGCTGCTTTAAAGGCTCGGCGAAAGCACAACGTGTAGCGTGCCTATATTTATTATTATTTTTTTTTCCCTGCTAGCTGTCTTGGGATTCACGCGCACACGATTTTGAAACCGCGCGGTGGGGATCGGAGGTACGAGAGGCGACGTTCTTTTCGCTGAACCCCAACAGGCTCCGCGACGCGTATACATACGTAGCCCTTAACGCGCAGGGACACACTCCGTATTGTCCATCTTTATAAGTGTCAGGAGCGCATTTCGTATTCCGGGATAAATTTCTTTCATCATCGATCATACACAAGCTAAGAAAAAAAAAAAAAAGTCAGCGAGACTGCGCGGGAAGCGGTTCAAAGCGTGGGCGAAGGTACGCCATGCAAGCAGGATGAGCAAGAAGAAGAAGGAAAAAAAAAAAAAAAGCCATTCGCGAGTGATCATTTCCTTTTCTTTTATTTGAAAAAACAGCAGCGCCATTCTTTCTATACGCCGCCGGCATGTAGCATATATACATGAAGACGTGTGCCATATCCCGATCCTCCTTGCGTTTAAAGTTAGAACACTCTTTCTTTTTTGTTTGACTCGCCCCGTCTTTACATATACTATCATGTATATAGAGAGCTATGTATGACTTGTCGCTACAAGCCTACGATTGCGCCAACGCCGAGACTCTTCTTGCCGAACACGGCTTCAAACATTTGTTCTTTTCTTCTTCGCACGCAGGTACCCTTGTCTATATGTGCGTGCACACACACACACACACACACACACACACACACACACACACACACACACACACACACACACACACACACACACACACACACACACACATATATATATATATATATATATATATATATATATATATATATATATATATATTATATATATTCTCGAAAAGTCGGCACTATTCTTGAATGTGTTCGCACCGTGCCCTCTATACCTTGACTCGACAAAAATAAACAGAAGAACAAGAATAAATGAAGAAAGGAAGGAAAGAAAACAAGAAGAAAAAATATGTAAAGATATAAAGAAAGAAAGAAGAAAAAAAAAGAGAGAAAGAAATGAAGAAACGACCAGCGCAGGGCCAGACCGCGAGAGCCACCGCCACAGAGACGGCGCGCGTTATCCCCTGCCCGAAACTGCCGGAGCGCCGGAAATGCCATCCAATAAGGGACCGTTAATGATGATTAAGATCCCGCACTGCAGCGCCGCAATAATTTGAGGCGACGCGTCGAGGCGCCGAGGGAAGCGACAGTCTCCTCTTTCAACCCTCCCCGCCAAACCTCTGGATCCGCGCGTACTTTCTCTTTTCAGCGACACCCCGTATCCTATATATAGCTTGCTTCACCCGTGAGAACCTACACCACCACCACCTATATGTACCACCACCAGCACCAGTATTCTTTTTTTTGTTCGTTAATTTATTTATCTTTTCCGACCATTTAAGACATTATTTTGCCCGCGAAATGTCGCGAATTGGTGTTATACACTTATAAAAACAAAATAAAAATTTCTGCTGCCTTCGCCCGCCGCTTACGCTGAGACAGGCTTCCCTTATTAATTTCAATCGGTTCCATCGCAGCGCGGAAGTTTGTCTTTCTGCCGCTTCTCTCGGGCCTTACTTTAGCGATTGTGTCGGGACGAAGAAACCCGCTTGTTCTTTTCTAATCTCTCTCTTTTTTTATCTCTTTATAATTTCTATTATCGCTCTCTCTCTCTCTCTTTTTCCCATCGTCGTTCCGTGTTATATCCCGTGGGAGCGTCTCGACACTGTGAAGATAACGAGTACAGCGAGCGCTGAGACAGCGCGCAGTGCTTTTCCGTTTAAGTTGCGTATATATTTTGCTTTTTTGAAATCCCTTTCCGACTGTCGTTTAATATGTACGCTATATATACAGGGGAAGGTAGGGGACTGGGTTGCAGAGAGGTGGTGGAGGCATGCGCGCTCGCGGCCGTGGTCTCAATTACCTACAGAGATTCGTTAAACCCCACTGGGATTTCTGGATGTGAATCTTGCTGAAAAAAAAAAAAAAATCCGCGCTATATGGTTTCGTTTTACGCCGTGCAAGCGTGTATAGTATATACTTACACGCCGGCAGACCTGATTCGCGCCATTATCAGTTCGCTGTGAAGAGATGATAAAGAGATATAAATAAAAAGATGAGGTATGCTTTGTCACCGCTACACTTTTAGACAAATATGCTCTGCACCTCTACAGTTCGCCGCTATATACTTGTGTTAAGCTGCGCTATCGATCATCCAAACACGCCGTTTATGTATGACGGTCGCGCGTAGTATACATACGTTCATTCAATACTTTCTTGTTTCCTTTTTTTTTTTCTTGAGCTCGTGTTTACAGACGGTGTAACAGACACGCGAGAGCTGACGCAAACCGTGAGCAAGCTACTTTCAAGAGTGAATAAATTGAGTTACTAATTCATTTGTTTTCTATCAAAGTAAATCACGTTTGGCGGCGACGCGTGCTACAGCGGTATCAATCACCGATCTTTCTGGCTATGCTTTGCGCGATCTGAAGGTAAGAAATATACTTTGTACTTTGTCTATGCATCGTGTCTTCAATTCGGGCTACTGTTGGGTAGTTGTATCCAATACCCAAATCGATGAAGGGTTGGCTACGCAGCAGGTGTGATGGATAAATTATGTCCGAACTAAGAGGTAATTTGAAGAAATTCGTGTCGCTCAGTGGACGTGCATACTATAGTACATAGCTTCAAAGAAAGCAAACAGTCTTCCGAACGCGCGCGCCACACAGTGAGGAAACGTGACGAGCCGATGCGGCGACGAATGGGCCTGCGAAGCGACACAGGTCGTTCAAAATGAAAGAAAGAAAGGAAATTGGCGAGAAAGTCCTCAATGAAACGTGGGCACACACAGAGAGAAAAACCTGCTTTAATGATAGGCTGGAGATGTTAGCCTGGTACTCCAGGCTAACATGGTACTCCAGCTGTTGGGTGATGATTATGATATATACAGTGAGAAACGCACTTTACAGCACATACAGTCACAAACACATACATGCAGGGTAATCATGATTGGTCTCGCGGCATGTAAAAGTCACACAAACAAGAAAGTACACTCAATCATAATCAAAGTGCGGATTAGGAGATACTTAACCAAGATTAGCCGTTAAGTAACTCCTCACAATACGACGTACGTGCTACGTAATTAAGGTTACGAACGGACAGACGCCATCTCGCCATTAATAAATAAATTCGAAGAGCAGGAATTGGTTCAGCGGAAATTGTAAGAACTGCTTTGATTATATACCGGATGTTCAAAAATAAGCTTTACGGAATTAAAAAAAAATCACCTGTCGCAGGTAACATAATTCTTATCGTTAAGCTGGCTTATTCGAAGAGGCGGACATTAGTAGCACGAGAAATCGAAACACATATTCAATTAATTAACAAAAATTCGTTAGTTAGCCTTCTTGGTTAATTACTTTACGACACATATTGTAATTTACGAATTGTAGCCGGTGAGGTTGCAAGACGCATCCACTTGAAATGACTTTCCAGGGATACACCAGATTCGAGATATTATTTCCCAAAGTGTGGGACGAAATACATGGGCAGTTACTTTTGTGCTTCAAAGTACAAAACAGCATTTTGGTAAAAAAGTAAGTGGAACAACAGTGCATTTTTACGGCGAGTTTGATGACGCATATCTCCAAATTGGTGTCATTCTGGAAATTCATTCCAAGTGGATACGCCTGACAAGCTCACCGGCTACAATTCGTAAATTGCAATATGAGTCGTAAAGTAATTAACTACGAAGTTAATTAGTGGATTTTTGTTAATTAGTTGAATATGTGTTTTGATTTCTCGTGCTACTAATGTCTGCCTGATCGAATATTCCAGCTCAATGATAAGAGTTATGCAACCTGCCACAGGCAATCTTTAAAAATTCCGTAGAACTTAAAAATGAACATCCTGTTCCTTATTTATTGTATCTGGCTTACCGCTGCCATCTGCTATATGGCCTCCTATATAGTTAGCTGGAATGGTTGATTGACGATTCCGGAATTAAAGGCGCTGATCCAGAGTTTGATTCTCGGATTAGGACGAATTTTTTTCTCTATACTCAGAGAAATTCGTATGGATTTCCTTTGCAGATTTGTGCTGTACGAGTGGACGTTGATTCTTCATGTTCCGGAAACTGCCGTAACCTTGCGTATTTTCCCGCATGTAGAGGTGATTTTCATACAAATAAAGCGTGAGTGTACGAGCTCTTGTCACCATCTGTGCTGCACTCTCTTGTTTACTCCATCCTATGTTTACTCCACCCTATAACTATACTATAACTGTTTGCACGGCATACCCTCAGCTTCAGCAGTGCTGTTGCGAGTATCACGTCGGACACGCACGCACGCACGCACGCACGCACGCACGCACGCACGCACGCACGCACGCACGCACGCACGCACGCACTCACTCACTCACTCACTCACTCACTCACTCACTCACTCACTCACTCACTCACTCACTCACTCACTCACTCACTCACTCACTCACTCACTCACTCACTCACTCACTCACTCACTCACTCACTCACTCACTCACTCACTCACTCACTCACTCACTCACTCACTCACTCACTCACTCACTCACTCACTGGTAGAATGCGATGATTGTGCACTTTTCCTTTCAACGACAGTGGTAAGCTACCAGTCAGGATTTGGCAATGCCTGCCGTATTCACTCGAACCCAATTTTATTCTTCTGTAAATTTCCTTCTCATGATCAGGGTCCCCTGTGAGTAATTGACCTAGGTAAACGTACTCCTTTACATACTCTAGAGGCTGACTGGCGATCCTGAATTCTTGTTCCCTTGCCAGGCTATGGAACATTATCTTCGTCTTCTGCATATTAATCTTCAACCCCACTCTTACATTTTCTCGGTTAAGGTCCTCAATCATTTGATGTAATTCTTCCCATTGCTACTGAATAGGACAATGTCATCCGCAAACCGAAGGTTGCTGAGATACTCGCCATTGATCCTCACTCCTAAGCCTTTCCAATCGAAGCGCTTGAATACTGCTTCTAAACATGCCATTAATAGCATTGGAGAGATTGTGTCTGCTTGCCTGACACCTTTCATGATAGGTAACTTTCTACTTTTCTTGTGGAGAACCAAGGTAGCTGTGGAATCCTTGCAGATATTTGCCAAGATATTCACGCTTGCCTCCTTTACTCCTTGATTACGCAATGCTTTTATGGCTGCTGGTATCTCTACTGAATCAAATGCCTTTTCATAATCCATGAAAGGCATGTAGAGAGGTTGATTGTACTCCGCAGATTTCTCGATTACCTGATTGATGACATGGATATGATCCATCGTAGAATATCTCTTCCTGAAGCCAGCCTGTTCTCTTGGTTGACTGAAGTCAAGTGTTGCCCTGATCCTAACGCAAATTATCTTGGTGAATATTTTATACAATACTGAAAGCAAGCTAATGGGTCTATAATTTTTCAATTCTTTAACGTCTCCCTTCTTATGGATGAGTAAGAGTTGGCGTTCTTCCAGCTCTCTGGTATACTTGAAGTCGTGAGACATTGCGTATAAAGGGCCGCAAGCTTTTCAAGCATGATATCTCCTCTATCTTTGATTAAATCGACTGTTATTCCACCGACTGTTATTCCAGCAGCCTTTTCCCTGGTAATGTCTTGCAAGGCCCTTCTAACTTTATCGCTAGTTACAGAAGGAACCTCGATCTGTATCCTGTTCATCACTACTTCGAATGAAAGTAGCTTGGCTGCTCTGGGTACTGTACAGGTCAGTATAGAATTCTTCCGCTGCTTTTACTATGTCATCGAAATTGCTGATGATATTACCCTGCTTATCTTTCAGTGCATACATCTTGCCTTGTCCTATGCCAAGTTTTCTTAGTGATTTCATGCTGCGTCCATATTTTACGGCTTCCTCAATCTTTTCCACGTTATAATTTCGAATATCCCTCACTTTCTTCTTGTTGATCAGTTTTGACGGTTCAGCGAATTGGAACCCATATACCCTCCCCCTATTCCGCCTTCCTTTAAGACTGAGCCACCGAGCCAGCGCGGAGGGCTACGTTATGTCGGAAAGGATGCCCAAGTACTTAAGTGCGCGTTAGCACGGGCGTCTAGGCGTCTACCAAAGACTCAGTGTATCCTTTGGACATCAAGATAAATAAATAAATCAATCAATCAATCAATCAATAAATCAATCAATCTATCAATCACGCTTAAAATTAGCGCGAACGTACGCGAATGCGGAGCGGCCACCATGAACGTGCAGCATTGCAAACAAAAGCGCCAAACACCAAAGAAATGAATCTCAAGAAGGCCATCAACTGGGGGCAAGTTTTTCAAGATGACGCGCATTACCAATACTATACTTAATGATGACCTCATTGCGTCACGTGACCGCAAAGTCATTCAAAGGGAATGTTCCAGAGAATGGAACGCAGATACGTATATCATCGACGCACGGTGCCTGGCACAAGCACGGCGCATCTGAACATGACGTCTCTGAAGGAAAAAAAAAAAAAAAAGAAAAGTGTTGGCGCCTCTTAAAGCCTCGTCTTTAGGTGTTGCGCGCAACGTTCTTCGACAGGCGTGGCCGAGATCCTTTCGGCGAAACGAGGCCGAGAAAGCAAGGGTGCAGAGGTCGCGGAGGTCGCAGAAAAAAGCAAAAAAAAAAAAAAATCAAAATAAAGAACAAAAGGGGCCCTTTTCCATTTCGACAGCTGAAGCGATTACGGTGCCCTGTTTATCCAATTCGAAGGTGCGAAAAATATACAACTGCGCCGGACGCCGCTACAGGGAAGAAAAGAAGTGCGGTCCACTTTGGTTGAAAAAGCGATTGAGCGACGAAAAGCGTGTTTACCACGTGTGCCCGATGCATTCGGACGCAACCCATCACCGAGAAGGGACAACAGTACTGGAAAAGAAAGAAGTGCGAGGGTAAAAAAGAAAGGTGGCCTGCTTCGATGCAGAAGTGTTGCGGGGGAGAATTCTCCCCAAATCCCTATATTTTGTTCCTTCTCGTTTTTTTTTTCTTCCAACGGTGAGAAAAAACTTCCTTTTCGAGTGAAGAAAGGGTTAGACAGGAAAAATAAAATAAAATAAAGGACGGAGCATACGGCATCCATCAGGAAGCATTCTTGCATCGGCCACCAGTCGCGAGCTGTTGTCTCTGTATACGCAGGAGCCATACTCGAGAGGAAAAAATTATAAGAAAAGTTTGAAGGTAGATCTTATGTATGGAGAGAGACCTGGGACCCGAGGCCTTTTATTATTTGTCAATTTTCTTATTTCTTGAGTTATACGTTTTGACCTCTTCTTTCTTTCTTTCTTTCTTTGCTGCTTTTCTTTCTGGTCTTTTCTCTTTTCTTTTTTTTTCTTTTTTCTCCTTCTCACTGCGTCGATCCATGCTTCTTCCGAGCTGTGTGTGCCACGCTTGGCAGCCCCTGTGCCAGCCTCCTGTGCCGGGCGTTTGCGTGTTGGAGGGAAAATTGAATTCCTGGCGCAAACATCAAGGCTGTCCGACAGCTAACTTTATTTTCCAGCGCGGAGCCATCGATTTGATAACACGAACAGACACTCCGGCAGCCGGACATCTGCTCTGTGGAATGAATGAAAAAAAAAGAAGGAAAGAAAAAGGGGAAAAAAAAATGTTCCTGTAGCGCACGCACTCACAAAGAGGGAGAGAGAACAGCGAGATCGGTTTAAAGGGTGTATGTCTTCGTTCCCCTTTAGTTCAACCCATTTCGTATACTATCAGTAAATATACAAAACCATAACAAATAAACCAGTCCAAGGGCACGGTCGAAGCGCTCGCCTCGTACTCTTTTCGCTAGAGTACACTATACGCTCTCAAAAAACAAGAACTGTACAAAGAGCGTCGTATTCTTTTCTCCGGGACGCAGCTAGCGAAGCGGACATTTTTTTTTTACCTCGTTTTCCAAACGTGCGTCCGCCTGCGCGTATGACACTCAAAAGACAGATTGAGACGCAGCATTTTGATTACGCGCTAGGTAGTTGGCGCGATGCTATTTTTTTCTTTAGCGATTTGTTTTCCACCCACGTGATCGGCGGATCTCGTTCATACGTTGCAGCCTGAGAGCACCCATGTCACGACGGTCGAAGCCTGCCACATGTGTCCCAGACGCCCTCCCTCCAGGGCGACACTTTCTTCTTTTCCTTTCGGCGAGGCGTAACGGACCTTGTTAGTCTGGACAGTGACATTTTTTCGCTCCTAAAACGGAGCCGTTCAGGAGCTAAGAGCCCGGTATTAGAAGAACTTGTTAAAGGGTAAGGCGGAATGAGGCCCTGTCAGGGAACGACATGCCTTGCGCAATAAAGAGTACAAGCGGCGGGACCCTGGACCTCTTTAGAAGACAGATACATAGAAGCTGATGGGGCGAAGCCTTCGGACTTATACGTGCCATGGGTAAGCTAATGCAGTTACAACGCCGTCTAAGGCCGTCGGAGGGCGCCGAAAGTGACTTCGTTAAGACAGACCTCATTTATAGCGACATGCGCTGTACAAACTGATCAAAACAAAAATGCGTACAGCGCGAAAGGCCCTAATTATCCCCCATGCGTGTTTTGGCAGCGACGTGGGCATATATGCCGGCTCTTGCTGTTTCGCAGTCGTGCTCGGTAGTGTCCCTGACTATATTTCGTAAGAAACCCGGCAATTGCTCCACGATGTTGATGATATCCAGCCTCCTGCTTGATTCCAGAGCATGAGATTCGGCAGCTCAACAGACTATTCAATACTCCGACTACGTGGTTAATTAATAGTGGTGGGCAAATATTCGAAACTTTTGAATAACGAATCAAATAGTGTCCTATATAGTCGATTCGGTCATCGAATCAAATATCGTCACTATTCGTAAATACTAATACCTTTCGAGCAGTTATCGAATATTTTCAAAACGTCAACTGTGCGCAATCAACATAAAATTGGAACAGAAGTACGATAAATTTCATCCCTTTGGGTTTAATATAGGCGAGAACTTACCTAGTGGAGCCAGCTACAACTCTCAGCTATAGGGAGACAGAATTTACCGGTTATACAGTGATCCTTCGCACTCGTTGTAGAGTCATTTGCATGTGAACAAACTGCCTAATGCTTCATTTGTGTGTTTAATAAACAACGCTTCATAACGTGCAATGTAATGACAGAAAATTGCTAACGTTATGAGTACTAGGACGGTGAACATTGTTTTTTATATTAAACGTGAGAACGGCTGGTAATTATTCAAAATGTGTTGGAAAAGTATTTGATATTATATTCGCTTCTGCCACTATATTACATTCTTATTCTGATTCGGTCTCAAGAATTTCTATTCGCGCACCCATACCTTTAAGATCCATAGATGCATGGGATCGGAAGGGAAGACCGAGGGAGCGCGAACACGGCCCAAGTGCTGTCGTTGTCTGTTCCCACGTAGTTGTTTTTAGCACTTTTTAGAGTACAGTAAATTCTCGTTATAACGAAATCGTTTTATTCGAATTATCGCTCTAGTCGAAGTTCCTTGTGGCCCGAGTGACTATGACTTTCTTAAAACTCCTTTCTTAGATGCGGAGGGTTGTAGCAGCAGGCGGGCTTAGCCTGGCGATAGTGTCTCTCACAATATTATTGCGGTATTTCATCATCGCAGGTATATGTCCTGCCCGCGTCTATCCGGTGTTCCGAAAACTACAACACATTTACGGACAGGCAATTTAGAGTCTTTTAACGTTAATTGTAGCTGGTAAGTTTCACAATGTCCCGTAGTCATTGAAAGCCTTGGCTTTGTGTACCCATATGTGGTCACCGCATGTTGCGGTGTGTAGAGAGTCCGCACTTTGTCGCTATCTTTGTCGCTACCCCACGTGTCCCTATACCCACAAATTACCCGTCGCCTCGCATTTCCTCTTCGTCGTTAGGACGGGACATCTTCCCCCGACATGCGCGGTGCATTGCGCAAGCAGACGCATCTCGTCCCGGAAAGAATGCCGCAATCTATCTGACGGCCTCATAAAGAATGTTTCACAACGATCTGGTGATCTGGAACATATGCAGCTAGTGTCAGCATCAATCAGCAGCGGATTCACGCTGTTGGCATGTGTTCCGACGCCGCTCTTTCATGCACGTCTGCAGTGCGTCGTCTGCTATGTCTTCGACGCATGCGTGGCAACCACTGTTGAGTACCAGGAGCACGCTTCTACACCATGACGCCGCATACGGTGAAACAGTGACTTTGTGCGATGATTGTTCCTCCTGCGATGTGCCCGAAAACCTTTGAACGTTGTTTAATAAGCTGCAGAGATGCCGTTCTGTTTTGGTGTGCGTTTCAACGAACTATCAAAGAAGCAGAGCTTTCGCTTGAGCATTGTTATATCAGGCATACTGGCGTAAGTATTCTGGCGCGGAAGAAACGAGGACCAATAAACTCGCATGTCGTCCGTCCTGCCAATGCGTGTTTTTTTTTTCTCCTCGTTTTTTTTTTCGCGCCATAAAACGTAAACCAGTATGTCTTAAAGAAACACTTTGACCTAACTCTTCGTACCATGTGATATCTGGTGCTAATTAATAGTGACGATGTACCGTCTGATAAGTTTTTACTTATATGGGAATGCACATAGTGTGGGAAGGCATGGATGTTGGGCCGAAATGCTGAACCAGTAGAATTTATTCAGCAATGCATTTTATTGAACTGATTCTCTATCCCTAGGATTAATATAATCAGACTCACTTTAGCCCAGAGTGGTATCCTATACACGTAAAGTGTTTATCCTTGCCACTGTTGTAGTCTTAACTGCGTAAAATATGATCGTTGCCTGAGCAGTATGTTCCAGAAATGAGGAGGGGCTTTTATGGTGCTCTTTGTTAGTATTCATTTGTCCTTATGCAGGTATATAGAGAACGCTGTCATTAGCTTGCTTCTCAGTTTATAATATATAATATCTATATAAAGAAGTAGAACATGGTCCATTTAACGTTTCTTTATTCGACGTTTCGGCTGGAGGACCGCGGCCTTCCTCCGGCTGCAACGTCGGGTAAAGAAGCGTCTCAACGGGCCATGTTCTATTTATTGCGGTAGCAATTACATGGACACTTTTCTGCCGTTGGCGTCGCCATCGCTGTCGCCGTGAGGTTCCGTACGATGCCAATGGAGATGAAATCGTCACCGCGCTCCGTATGCTGTATGTGCGAGTGAAAGGGCGCGAGGGACGCGCGCTTTATATATTATATATATAGTAAAAGCGACTTCTTCCGTCGCGCGAAAGGCCGTGGGTGGACGGGAGGGAGGGGAAGAGTCGTTTAGCTGCGGCATCAAATGCCTATCTATATAAAAATCTTGCGAGGCGAGAAGGTGGTAAAAACTTTTTTTTCTTTAAATAAGTTGTGCAGCAAGCAATACCCGTTGACTTTATGACTATATTTATATATATATATGGAACTCTGATTTATCATCCCCTTACTTTCACTTTATGAGTCTTGGCTCAAAACAACATCGCCAAATTTTTGTTTTCTTATCTATTGCACTTTGCTGACGAGCTGTGCTTGACTAGACTTGGAGAGATCAGGGAAACCGATAAGATCCGGAGAAAAGTTGACCTGAAACGCCATTAACTATCTATAATGAGCTTTTCGTGTCTAAAGTATTGAGCCCGATCGAATATATTAGGCAAAATTTCACCCTGTATGTTCAATAATAATAAAAAGAACATTGCAGGGAGGTTTAGTAAAGTCAAGGTTCAACTTTCAGCCAATCTCGTACGTGAACCACGCATTAAGGTTTGTTCAGGTTTATAACGAATGACTTTATTGATTATTGTAACCAGCCTTATCTATTTTGAGCATTCACGAAGATCAGAGTTAAAGAGCTCTAGAGCACCGCAATTCAATATTCCACTTTCGGGCTAAGTGGAAAAAACGATAAAAAGGAGAAAAACGATGCGCGCTATTCCGCTGTATTTGTACCGAGAAACAATGCTTATACGTTGCTAAAAGAATCATAAACATGAAACAATATTTAAAGGGCGAAAACCTTTAGCTGTCGAGCACAAAATTCAAATGGCGTTCACGAAAAAAAAAAAAATGAAAATTTGCGATCAAACAGCCGATACTATTTTTTTTTCATTCTTTTTTTTTTTCAGAGGAATCGGTTGGGGTCTACGAAACTCTCGAAACTCGTACTCTCAAAATAGGACATTATTAATTGGAGACACTCGAAATTTCGAATACGAATCAAGTGGTCTTTGCTATTCGATTCGAATTCGATTAAAGAACTTACTATTCGAAATTGCAAAATATAATACCTAGTTTCTCTTGTAATAAAATTAATAGCGATACATTTGCGAGTATACAGAGCGAACCACCGATGTATAAGTGGGGGCTGTTTCGAATTGTGTTGCTGGAGGGTGGCGGTTATGGCGCAGAGGCACAAGTTCCTGCTCGAACGCACGAGGCGAATAATTTCTGACGAATAGCCGAGTAATTATAAGTCTTTCAATAAAAATGCCTTGGTTTTCGGACAACCTACGAATTTGTTGCCTAGGTTTAGGCAAAGCAGTTTATCGTTTGATCAGTCGCACCATGCTTGCATTCCTTTAAAACAATGCACGGCGCCGTATAAGTAGCACCACGCTTCTCTCCTTCGACGAACACAACGCTCTATAGGCGCATCTCGGGACGCATTCTGCGACGATCACCTTCGGCGATAGTATCCCCGTCAGGCGCGCACTGATTGGCTGGTTGAGAGCAAAATCGGATGAGCTGATTGGCTGGTGGAGCACTACGTCACGTGAAGGCGATAGTATCGCCGAGGCGATCGTCGCAGGATACGTCCCCTGGGGTGACGTGCTGATCCCTTGTTTCATTACTCTCATTGTCATGGAGCAGGCCAGGTAACTGCAAACAGTTCATTCACAAGCTCCTCAGTTGACCAGACGTCCAGTTGTGAGGGGCGAATGTATCAAATAACGTACAGATAAACCTTGTTATTTTTACCGAACGGACTCCATGCAAATTTTATATTTCGCTTTGTTTAGGAATGAGAAAATATTCGGCATTCCAGTCGGTATTCGGAGGTCGTCTTTCTTAAGTGTTCGTATACGATTCGAATGAGAAATTTCGCTTTTCGAGAACTCCTGTAATATTAATAAGTTTGAGTTAATTCAAGTTTCTGGTAACTCAGGCAACACTATAGCTCTGTGATCTCACGAGGCTATAGTACTGGCGCTGGTTGAAATTCGCTGTATAATATACTGTCCAGGAATGTCGTGACCGCTAATAAATAAATAAATAAATAAATAAATAAATAAATAAATAAATAAATAAATAAATAATAAATAAATAAATAAATAAATAAATAAATAAATAAATAAATAAATAAATAAATAAATAAATAAATAAATAAATAAATAAATAAATTGACATGACGTTTTTATTGTCGTTGTCCCTCTCCTACGCTTCTTGGTCGCCTCTACCATGCGGTGTGCTATCTACCATTCATCGCTGCTTTTTATTTGACTCTTGTTTGCTACTTCATCGATATCTATGCATTTAAGAAAAACAAAACAAATTTGCATGAACCAAAGCTTTGGCTGTCGCTGCGCTTTTAATGGCCAATGAAATAATATAACATTACCGCTTCCGTACGCTAGACGACGACAGTAACAAGAAAACCACACCGACTTAACATAGAAAAGTATAACATGTCGCGAAGGTCCCACACTTTATACATCTGGAGTTCAATATATATACGGCGACGCGCTGTCACTGTCCTCCGAGAAGGCTATAAGTTTATGCACGATAGACGGGCCCATCACTGAATTCATGGCACGCTAGACGCTCAGTTTCGCTTGGTTTTGCATTTTAGCACAGTCACGTTCGCGAGAATCGCTTCCTCGGCTCGATCGCTGCTGCTATTGGTCATGGTGAGTAGCTGCTGCAATTGCGGGGTGGGTCTGCACGAAGCGCACACTACACAAAAGAAGCAACAGGATCTTGACGTGGACCAGTCGGTGCTCGCCAAGACTCGTGTTTTCCGTGCAAAGCAAGGAACTCACTACGCACCTAAACACTGACATGCCACAGGAAGGGATATGTATTACGAAATAAACAGTGTACTATTTCAAAAGAAAAAAAAAAAAAGGAGGGGGGGGGGGGGGGGGGGCGGCGCTAGCGGCGTAAAACAAAAACGCTGTATTGCCTCGCTCCCTCGAAACGCATAACACCGTCAAGGGGTCTTGGGGGTGGGAGGGGGGCAGGAGCAAAGCCTACTGCAAGTACGCGTAATGTACGAGACTAGCACGCCACTGAATGAATACCCTCGCCGCTTCGTTTGTCCTTTACCGGGCAACAAACGCCGCTGTCAACGCGATCGATGGCACTGTCGACTTCTGTCCCGGGCGCCGAGCATTTTTGCGCGACCTCCCTCGTTTCTATAAATGCGAACCGGTGCATTGAGCTAGCGGATCTTTTGTCTTCGAAGTGCAGGGAGCGATGCTGGAACGTCGCTTTCATCGTGGAGTTCTTTCTTTCTTTCTTTCTTTCTTTCTTTCTTTCTTTCTTTCTTTCTTTCTTTCTTTCTTTCTTTCTTTCTTTCTTTCCTTTCTTCTTTCTTTCTTCTTTCTTTCTTTCTTTCTTTCTTCTTTCTTTCTTTCTTTCTTTCTTTCTTTCTTTCTTTCTTTCTTTCTTTCTTTCTTTCTTTCTTTCTTTTTCCATTATAAAGAACGTGGCAGCGTTAGTCCTATTGGTGCAGAGCTGGTGCTTCGCACGTACAGTAGTAGCAATTGAAGAGTAACTCGAATGCATGTGGGATGTAGCGCGCGTTTTCTTTCTTAGTTTAACAGCACCGGTGATTGAGCGAAGCATATATGTATATATGCTTCGCTCAATCATATTATATACTATATATATATATATATATATATATATATATATATATATATATGCTTCTCTCATCTCAGGTCTCTCTCTATATATATATATATATATATATATATATATATATATAGAGAGAGAGAGAGAGAGAGAGAGAGAGAGAGAAAGGTTGCTGGGTTGACCAGAAGGGAAGGGGGTATAAAGGTTGAAAAGGAAAGAAGAAGGATCGAGGAAGCGAGAGAGGGAAGTGATAAGAAAAAGGTAGGTAGGTTAACCAGGCTAAGCCCGGTTGGCTACCCCGCACTGGGAAGGGGAAAAGCAGACTGAAGGATGAGAAGGAAGGGAGGAGTTCACACTTTGCACGTACACACAAAATAAAGCCTTCATCGTTCAGTTCATCACAAGCGATCATACAGGCTGGTGCATCACAAGAGGCGCAGCAGCGCTTTTGTGGCTTTGCGCATCGCAGACGCACGAGGCCACGGTCCAAAGACCGCTTGTGTAAAAGGCCTGTCATCTAAATGCCCCAAAGCTATCCGCAGGGCAATCCTCTCATCTTCGTATCTTGGGCAGTCACACAGGAGGTGTTTTATGGTTTCTTCTACGGTCGCGTGTGCTTCTTTCACGAAGGAGACGTGAAAGTACGCTTTAGAGCATAGAGAGGAAAGTCATAAAAATCAGTCAGACGAACGTTCGGTTCGCTACCATACAGGGAGGCTAAGAATAGAATGAGGAAAAAAGGGAGAGTGTGAACACTGAGCCGCATCCGAGAGGGCTACAGGCGGTCGCTGAAGCCGGTGCACTTCAAAAACTACTTTTTGCGCCAGCGATCGGATGTTGCTATGGTTCAACCTCTTCGACTCGGAAAACGTTTTGGAGCCCAGTCAGCTTAACAGAGACTCGAGAAAAAAAGCGCTGAAAGTCATATTGAGGACATGTGCTAACAGATGCTCGATGGTCTTCTGGCGTCCACAGGAGTTGCACGTTGGCCTATCGGCCATTGCAATACGGAAAGAATAAGCGTTTGTAACGTCATTCCCAGTCATTACGAGGTACAGCAATGCTGCGTCGGAGCGGGAGAGGCTAGTTGGGGAAGGAGGAGAGAGAGGAAATACAGGAAAGTCAATCAGACCCGCGTCTGGATTGCTACACTACGCAGGGTGAAGGGGGTTAATGGATGCTTGCGGGGCTGCCCATCACGTCTACAGTCTATCACTGAGGCCAGTCGATTTCATAAACTGAAGTAACGCCCGTGTTACGTTGAAAGCCTGGGAAGCATGGAGCCATGGCCCAAGAACTTTAATTGTGTCGGAAACTGTTTAACAATGTCCGAAGACTGTCGCGTTCAACGTTATAGCGATGACGGAAAGACAATACGTGTTCGATTGACTAATACGTGTTCTCCAGGGCATGCACACGGCATTTAGAGAGGCTCGCAGAACTCCAAAAAAGCTTTCTGTGCGAATAAGCAAAAGAAGTTCTCTTGCAATGTACGTCTTCGCAAAAAGAATTGGAAGCAGTCTGGAGGCCTTCTTGAGCAGAGCGGACAGTCCTGTCAGATAATTTGTTAACGACGAAGCAGCAGGGTTCGGGGAAGGCACTGAAATGTATTATTGCCTCTCTTTACCGAAGCAAATTGGAAGTTATTTCTCTTATTTCAGACACCAACTTCTCCTGTGATTGAGTGAAAGTTTCGTCGTGTCTACGTGCAGAAGTCTACTCCGCGAAAACGATGGTGTTGTCACTGTATTCCAACGAAATTGCACCTCAAATAATGACACGAAAAAAAAAAAAGGAAAGAATGAAACTAAATTTCTTGTTTCAGCAGCTAAAGCCACTTCACGACGTTATCAAACGTTACCTCGCTTTGAGGTCATCGCCTAGAAAGGCGTTTGCTTTTCAGAATTGCGACAGCACTACGCTGTCTAGACACTTTCAATTGAATAACTTATCACCTTGAATCGCCTCTTCTCGGCTTCGCTCGTAGGTAGAAACACAACTGTAAAATTGTGCGCCGCGTCCCGTTCCGTTCTCTTGACCGTTTGTCTTCAGTATATACTGACTTAACAGTTTGTTCTGTTTCGTCGCTCGCCGCCGTATCCACGGCACCGTTTGACAACGCTGTCCGTTTTAGATCGAGAAATCTCGGTGAAAAGGAAGGAAGGAAAATGAGAGGTGAAAGGCAGAGAGGTTAACCAGGTTAAGTGTCCGGTTGGCTACTCGGGAGACAAAACGAACACGAGCCGCGGCCTTCAAAATTGGTGTTTTGTTATTATTAGACACGAAGGATCTTTGCAATCTTTTTGTGCTGTTGACGCAGAGTTATGGGTCACCAACCATCCCGACAGGCCACCTAGCACGCTAACCAGCTTTTAAAGCTAAGCTTCCTTTGCCTCTTCTCCCCACTTTGCGGGTGCCGGCTGCTTCTGTCGTGATGATTAAACAACTTGGATTACTGGGTATGCTCAACGGGGCATGCGTCACTGAGTGTTTACGAATACACAACTCGGGTCACTGGGCGTGTAATTATGCTGTCGTAATACAATCGCTTAGAAGACGTATATTCAAGCGATTAGACTGGGAAGGCTTAGGAGTGAGGATGAACGGCGAATACCTCAGCAACCGCGCTGGTTTGCAGATTACACTGTCCTATTCAGCAACAATGGGGACGAATTACAGCAAATGACTTAGGACCTTAACTGAGAAAGTGTAAGAATGGGGTTGAAGATCAATATGCAGAAGACGAAGATAATGTTCAATAGCCTGGCAAGTGAACAAGAATTCAGGATCGCCAGTCAGCCTCTAGAGTCTGTAAAGGAGTATACGTTTATCTAGGTCAATTGCTCACAGGGGACCCTGATCATGAGAAAGAAATTTACAGAAAAATAAACTTGGGTTGGAGTGCATACGGCAGGCATTGCCAAATCCTGACTGGGAGCTTACCACTGTCGTTGTAAAGAAAAGCGTGCAATCATCGCATTCTACCGGTGCTAACATAAGGGCCAGGAACTTGGAGGTTAACCAAGAACCTCGAGAACAAGTTAAGGACCGCACAAAGAGCGATGGAATGGAAAATGTTGGGCCTAACGTTAACAGACAGGAAGAGAGCGGTGTGGACGAGAGAGCAAACGGGGATAGCCGATATTATAGTTAACATTAAAAGAAAAAAAAAATGGAGCTGGGTAGGTCATGTAATGCGTAGGGTATACATAACCGGTGGACCATTGGAGTTACAGAATGGATACCAAGAGAAGGGGAGCGCAGTCGAGGACGGCAGAAAACTAGGTGGGGTGACGAAGTTAGGAAATTTGCAGGCGCAAGCATGGGGCCGTATTCTGAAACGTTCGCCTAGGCGAAATTTCTTTTTTCGCTTTCAGGCGTGCGCCGATTGGCTGTTTTAGCAAAATTGGATGAGCTGATTGGGTGGTTGAGCCCGACGTCATTCAATTTTGCTCAACCAGCCAATCAGCGCGCACGCTGATTTCGCCTAGGCGAACGTTTCAGAATACGGCCCCTGGAATCAGCTAGCGCATGACAGGGGTAATTGGAGATCGCAGGGAGAGGCCTTCGTCTTGCAGTGGACATAAATATAGGCTGATGATGATGATCACGAATACAATCACGATTATAACGCCGTTGTCATGCCATCGTTGTCATACCGTCGTCGTTTTATCGTCGTCATTCCAGCTTATCGTCATCCGATTAGCGTCATATTTTTATTCTTTATTTATTTAAACAAATAAATAAATAAAATAGAGGTGGAAATTCCTTGCACAATAAACTGAAATGCATAATTGACTAATTAATATAGTTTTACTTACCGACTCGTTAAATAATTACATTAGGGTATATATATTGCGATGTACGAATTGAAGCCAGTGTGTTCTCAAGGCACATCTACTTATTTGTAACGATTATTGAACTCGCGCGAGTTTTGAGGCAAGCGCCGTCAAACTTCGCGCATCCAATTAAAGAATTAGGGTCCGTATCCGAGCTAGTTGGTACGGCGACATTTTAAGGAAGGTAAAGCGCGAATAAAACACGGACAGCGGAAAGAATGAGAGCATACAGTTGGAAGTAGCGTTCTGTATGTCCTCATTCATTCTTTCGCTGTCCGTGTTTTATTCGCGCTTTACCTGCCAATTAAAGACTATAACCGAGCTGCTGATGCGATCATAACAGACTATTTAGAGGAGGTGTTAAATTATTTTTCACTTGATCCTAGCGGCAATGCTAACGAAATATGGCTGAAAAAAAAAAACATCAATTATATATTGCGAAAAAAGTTTTGCACCAACAAAATTCAAGAAAACTAGCGAAACTTGGATGACGCGCCGTATAATTTACCTTAAAAGTAAACTGAAAAGAAATAGGAAAAAATAAGAATAACCGCGAAGATATAGCTGAGCTCTGGCGAAATCTGAAGTCAAAAGCTAAAATTGCAGGGAATAATTTATTTTCAAGTATGTTAACCAGTTTTATGAGGAACCAACCACAAAAGTTTTGGAGATACTTTATGAAGCCAGAGGACCGTGTTAGTAGATTAGAAATTTCCAGGTCAGTAGTCACAAATGAATGCGTTGTAGTGAATACGTTCAACAATTATTTTCGATCAGTGTGCACACGTCCATCGCCTATAAGTATGTGTTTGGCTGAAGCTGATGTCTTTATGCCAGAAATTGTTATAACAGGTACAGGTGTGTTGAATATACCTTTACAAATCCATACCAAAGAGGCACCGGGTCCCGATAACACATCCAATACGTTTCTGAGACGATATACATAACAGTTTAACTACCCCGTTGCACATTATTTTTACTGAGTCACTCAGAACAGCTACACTTCCTGCCGATTGCTTTTGCGCAAAAGCAACCCCCATTCATAAAGAAGGAACAAAAACGCTTGTAGACAAAACACCGGCCCATACCACTAACAAGTTACTGTTGCAAACTTATGGAGTACATCATTATCAAAGCAATCATGACGTATTTGAAAAAAAAATCTGCTATATCCGATGCAACACGGCTTTAGAAAATGAATATCGACAGTAACACAACTTTCAGAGATAACGAAACATTTAACTTCAGTAATTCCCGATTACAAACTAAGGTTTTTATATGTATCGGTTGAACTTTCGATATTTTTCCTGCGACAGAAATCTGAAACGGCGCAGTTTCACCCAAAGGAATTCTCAAGAGAAACGTTCGATTAATTTAGATTATTCTCATCAAAATGCATTCGCGATTCTCCGGCGGGAAAAGATTCATTATTAACGAAGGACAATGAAGGCGCCAGACCACAGCATATAGGGCCAGACTCCCCACTTTTGAATTTCGCGCCTAATGCGGCGGCCGCAGTCGCCAAGATTCGAAACCGCGACCTCGTGCTTAGCAGCACAGCGCCATAGCCACTAAGCACCTGCGGCGGCTGACTTAATATTCCTTTTAGTTAGATTTTTTATTTGCACATCTTCAGAAGTGCTTACGAGGATAGGAGACTGTCTCCGGACTGAGCCTATTCGCGTTGTATTTCGGACATGTACAGCGGTGAGCACTGTTAGGGTGAACACGCGAGCGCGTGGCCGACGGCACCGTCAGCGCCCCGTTACGGTCATCACTGGAAACATTGCGCATGCGCATCACGCCTTCCGCGAAATAATTGTTCCACCGCGCGCATGACGTCATGAATGCACTTGTTCGTCGTCTGCTAGCCGCATTTTTGTTTTCTAAGCCCATGCATCCTGCATTTTAAGATTTCTTTAAACATCTGTGCTTGAACAGAACAAGACAAAAAAACTTGTATATCTATGGGGGCGTGTCTATTCGTTCCCTTCAAAGTTGTTGTGCATGCAACGCCGTATATAAAACAACCAAACATCTTTCGCAGCCGTTCATTCTGTCGCCAGATCGTATTATGGCTAGGGTTCCCGATGATGAACGGCGCTCAATTGTCGATCTTTCCCTGAAAGGTTATTCCCAGCGGTATATTGGCGCTTTAGTTAATAGGCCCCTGAAGACTGTCAACAGGATAATTCAAGCCTACAAGTGTGAAGGTCGCATTCAGGATGCACCCCGCGCGCCCCGCCCTAAAGCTACCACAGACGATGAAGACGCCCTCATAGTTGCAGCTGCTGTTCGTAACCCTTTCTTGCCAGCCCCAGCAATACGCGAGGACTTGGATTTGGACGTTTCGGACACCACTGTTCGACGTCGCCTGCGTACTGCGGGCCTTCGCAGTCGCGTCGCAGCGCAGAAGCCACTACTAACGGCGGCAAACAAGGACGCACGACGGCAGTTCGCTGAGCTGCACGAAGCATGGACATCAGAAGAGTGGGGTCGCGTCATCTTTTCGGATGAGTCGACGTTTTCGACGCGACAAGACCAAAGATTGCGTGTTTGGAGACTACCAGGCACACGGTGAGGCAAACTTCCTGCTTTGAAAAGCAATTGTTTTAGTTAACGTCACAATATCACGCAGGAACGACCCGGACAACGTGCAAGGTGTTTCTGCCAGTGGGAGATCGAGTGTGAACGTGTGGGGTGCTGTTTCAAGATATGGTTTAGGGCCCCTGCAACGTATACGTGGACACTTATCGTCGGAACAATACTGCAACATTTTGAACAATGTGCTGTTGCCATATGCGAGCAGTTTATTCCCAGACGGTGATTACCTGTTCCAACAGGACCGGTCACCGATACACACGGCGCGGGCTGTCAAGGAGTTCCAGGCGGAGCAGCACATGCAGCTACTGGAATGGCCTCCGAAAGGAGCGGACCTGAATGTGATAGAAAATGTGTGGGGCCGTGTGAAAGCTTCTTTGGCAAGGAAGCCCCTTTATTCCGCGACTTCGGACCAGTTGTGGGCGCAAGTCAGCAACGAGTGGGAAAGGCTGAAAGCCGATCGGGAATATGTTCGATCACATTACGACTCGTTACCGTCCAGAATAGCTGCAGTCGTTGCTGTAAGTGGTCACATGACTCGCTATTAGATTTGCTCATGTTTTTATATTTGTTCTGATGGTCTTGTTTAACTTGAATTGCAAAAGTGCAATTTTCTTGAATAAAAAGTTTAATAATTATCCCTCTTACACTCAATTTTTTCCTTCACGCGCCAATCTTCAATCCAGATGGACCTTGAAATGCAGAAGGTATCAGCTCAGCGAACAAAAAATGCGGCTAGCAGACGACGAACAAGCGTATCGATGACGTGATGCGCGCGGTGGAAAGAGTGTTTCGCAAAGCACATGCTGCGCATGTGCAATGTTTCCAACGATGACTGTTACGCGGCGCTGATAGTGCCGTCGGCCACGCGCTCGCGTGTTCACCCTAACAGTGCTCACCGCTGTACAGGCAGCCAAGTTCAAATGGTAATTCCTTCTCAAGCGAAGCTTGTTATTGCCTCACTCGCGTCGGCGTTGGCGTACGAAAAAACCCAAGCCGCATGAAAATAAAAGTTTCTCGTTGGGCTGGGGAATCGAACCACCGATCTCCGAGTTGCGAGACCACCACGCTAACCGATTCAGCCACTGTTGTTTTTCGGTTTTTTTTTCCTTTCATGGTATTTATTATTACGAATATAAAACGTACATGCGTAAGGTAGTTTCATAGCGGCCAAAACAGTCATAGCTGCGTCTACAAGCGCGCGCGCACGCACGCACGTACCCACTCACACACACGCACACACACGCACGCGCACGCGCACACACGCACGCACACGCACGCACGCACGCACGCACGCACGCGCACGCGCACACACACACACACACACACACACACACACACACACACACACACACACACACACACACACACACACACACACACACACACACACACACACACACACACACACACACACACACACACACACACACACACACACACACACACACACACACTTCACAGTGCAATTATTATAGTAAACAGGTCTCTAAAAGGGAGGCAAATTATACACTGCACCAACAACGGATACCAGTCTGGTTGGGAGCCTCTCTGATCATAAAACTCTTTAATTTGTGAAATCATCCGAATGAAATGTAAATTCGAAGATACAATTGGTTCTGGATTTCGATCGAACACGCGACTTTTCCATAAACTGTGCAATGCCATAAGTAGGAGCATGTCAAAAGGCACATCTTCACATTTAGGTGGCATCAGATATCGTATCGTATGAGGATTTATATCAAGATCTTTTTTTAAAGTCCTTTGGAGAACGTCCCAAAACAATATGGCGTCCTTGCAATCAATAAAGCAGTGTTCTATAGTTTTCGGTACATTACAGAGACGACAGTTAATCGAAGGTACAAAGATGACTTTCCTATTTAACCAGGTTTTAACAGGTGACGTTGGTTCCTCATACGCGCCCTTTAAAGCGGGGTTTTATATGCATGAAGAAGTAAACGCGGCGCCCGCAGCTGGCGCGCGCGATCACGCCATACCCCCAGATATCCCCTTCCACCGGAGGGGGGAAAGAGTGTGATTGCGCATTCGCTCGCCTCGCGCCCGCCGTTTCCCGAAAATTCAAGCCCGGCAGTCAGATGGGGAGGCAGCGTTTGGTTCGTTCTGCCAAAGATCAGTCTGCGTTTAAGGAATGGCAGCGGCAGCGGGCCCGTGTACGTCTCAAACGCTAAAAAAAACTAACCAATCCCTACTCTAGGGTTGCACAAGTTTCGCGTGCATCCCTGTTCCCTTTAGGGGAGGGTATGTCATGGCAAGAACTTATTTTGGTCCAGAGAAACTAGGGCCCGAGGGGAAAATCTCCCAGGCTAAGTCGGTGGCTCCGCCCACGTAGGCACCGGTAGGCCAAAGGCTTCCCCGATGTCGAGAGCTCTCCGGACGGCCAGGAGTTGATCGTGGAGGACTTCGCTGGATATGCGCCGACTCCAATCCTCCTCACTGTTGAGATCCGAAGCCCTTAATTGGTTGGGCACAGCCAGAACATATGATCAAATAGACACGGAGTGTGTCCACAACTTTTACATTCCGCGGGAAAGTCCTGGCCAATTTGGTTAAGCACAAAAGGTGTGGGATAAGTCTTTTTTTTTTTAAGTGGCCTCGCCACCAGTCATTCGCTCGCGCGTCCTTTCTGATGAACCTATTTGCGGTTCAAGGTGTGTAATTTACCTAACTTGCGTAGCTCTGCCGTGACCTTTTCAGAAGAGTTTCTGTAACATTTGTTTAATCTCTGCTGCGCCGTCCACTATATACGGCCTTGAAGTATAGAGCCCGGTGTTGCTTCTCTTATTTCTTCGAATGTCGCAAGTGCAAAGCCGACCGGCTTTATTACCCAAAGCGGACCCGCCACGCGCGAGGCGATCGAGCTACCAAAATTTACAGCGCGCGGAGTCTCTCGTCTCCTATTTGTTCCCGGCATATCGGCGAGCAAATGACGCATTCATGCGAGACGGGACGAGGACGGCGTCTGATCGTCGTGCCCTCTCGCCTGCCGGCTCGAGCGATTTTGCGAGCAAACGCTGCGGCGGGCACCCGCGCCGGCGATCCCCGTATTCACGCACGCGCGCACGCGCTCGCGCAAAGCCAGCAAACCCCTTTTTCTCCCGTATCCCTCCGCCATTAAACTGAGTCCGTCCGCGCTTTGCGCGTTTAATGAAGCGTACCTCGCTTAAAAATGGCTCACTGTTTACAGTGTTTTTTTTTTTCTTCGTGTGTGTATAGTCTTACGAGAAGGAGCACGATATCTGATGTCTGCAGCATCAGCAGCGAGCCGCACGCTGCCGGACGAGGCAGACTGAATAGGGTCGTCGATCGAGACGCAAGGGTCTCGTGATCTGTTTCCTCCCCTGTACTTTGTCCTCGCCTCTTTAACACTAATGTGCTATATTACATGCACAAGATATCGGCGTTACATACGACAAGAAAAAATAGGAGGACGCTTAAGCTTCGCCTTTAAGAGTGGAACGCGATAGCGTTAACGGGTCCCGTTCGCATCGTATTTTTTCTTTCAGTGGAAGCGCTTCACTACAACACAGCACGGGGGAAAGCTAGCTTACAAAGACCAAGCTTACACCGATCTCCTTAAAGTCGGCTTCACTTTTAAACAGAAATGCATTGCTGGGAAGACGTTTTTTCAGGGGCAATATAAGTGGTCCTATAATAAAATCTGAAGGCCCTAGCACCTTTTTTTAATTAATTTATTAATTGTTTGCTATTGCCTCGACGCGCGCGCGTGTCGAAAACGCAGGCGAAGTCCCAATTTGACCTGCCGTAAAGTCACTGGAACCTGGTAAGTACCGCAACCACCGGAGCGCGCGCAGGCAACACTGCGCTGTTGTTGCCAGATTTGGTCCAGCGCGTCTCTCGGGCGGCAGCAGCTCAGCTATGTATGTACCTTCGCTTTCAGCGGTTTATATTATCGCAAATGAACACATTTCATCGTCCTTAATATTAAAGATGAGACGGTGCATCTTCTGTGCGTGCGAAGCAGTACAGATAAGTACGGTCGGTAGATTTTTACAGGCGCCAAATTGGATGCAGCGAGACTAAAGTCCCTAGATATTTAGCAGAAAATCTAGGGACTTTAAGCGAGACCAGCGACAGGACGAGCGCTCGAGCGGCCGGCCTTTCGTTTGTTCTCCTTCCCCTAAGTTTAGCGCTCGTTGGGAAGCTATCCAAGGAATATACTAAATTGCTTAATTACATAATTAAGCAACATTACTCGTGTTTTAAGCATTTTATACGTCGCAAGCCTACGTGAATCTCGGGTTTGTTGACATCGACTGTTTTACCCTCGTAGCCAACTCGTAGCTATTTAGCGCGCTGCGGAAAACGCGAGCAGCTCTTCCTCGGGTTTTCTAGGCTTGCTACATTGAAAACCGGCATGATGGTTGTCGCAGTGGGCCCTGTAAAATCCACAAACAAAACCATGTTTCGCTTAGCTTGATACGATATAAATTACATGTACTCGGAAAGTGAAGCATTCAACTGCGCGCCCCTCGTTCATAATGCAAAACGAACCCGATGCTCGTGTGTCACACAGGATTTTTTAGGCTGTCTAGCCATTAAGCGCTATCACGAATAGTTCATAAGCGTGTATATAATCGTTTCCTAATGTGGCTACTGATTTACCCGCGCTCGAAACGATTGATACAGATCGACTTCGACGATGATAAATGGTCCCTGACCTACAAGGTCAGGGAAATGGATGGTAAAACAGAGTTATCCAAGTCACGTTGCCGTTGTTTTAGGCAGTCATAAATAACAACACACGAGAAAATGTACCTTATAATATTCGACATTAACAGGTCGATACATATTTATTGCAGTGTTTTTCTGACTACATTGTTATTTTTAACAGCGGAGCTGTTTAAGCTTTTCGTTTCCCCGCGTATCGTTCGCAAAAACTCGCCTAGCGATGACGTCTCTACGCGCAGCTGCGCCTCGCTTCACCTTGCGATAGCCAATCGATAGCAAATCTATAGCTGATCGATAATCGATCAATAATCAATAAATTTCGTAAAAATGCTGGAGATGACTTGTTAGTGCTTAGCCTAGCCAAAATACGTGGTCATTACCTTTCGATAGTCAATCGATAGCCAATCAATAGCTAATTGATAATCGTTCAGTAATCAAGGAATTACGAAAAATGTTTGGGATGACTTGGTGGTGCTTAGCCTAGCCCAAATACGTGGCCAATACCTTGCGATAGCCAATCAATAGGTAATCGATAATTGATCATTAATCAATAAATTCCGGAAAAGCATAACTCGTAAGGCCACGACCAGCTAGGTGCCAATCAGCTCCGCTGTTTCTTCAGCCTTGCGCCACTAGTGCAAGATACGCAAATTTTTTACGCAGCCGCCCGCATTCCGACGCGCTTGGAGTGGCATTTTGCTCGGTTCTGCATATTCCTGAACATCTCCTCACTTTGTTTGCGCAAGCCAAACTGCAGTCTTCAAAGCATACGCATGAAGGAGCATCTAGATCACATTATGACATTTACGCAGTTAACGCAAAGCTTCTCAGCTTTGCGATATCATCAAGTTCACCTAGTGGGAGTGAAATTGTCGCGCTTTATTCGGTACAGCCAGATAGCACGGCGCTTGTTGTCGCTCTTTCGGTTTAATTGGTATCGCGAAAAGCGCTTTCCCGGACTACCGGCGGTTGCTGCAACCGAAAGCGCAGCACACGGACATTTACTTTCGTTTGGGTTTAAGTAAACGAAAGTTATATAAGCCCTAAATTACACAAAATGAAAATTCCGACCTCGTCGATGGCTCATACGCACGGCGTGTGCGAGCGATGCCTTTGTCTGCTTGTCCGCTTCGGCGCGGTGTGGACCATCTATGGCGGAAAGTGATCACCTGACGGCAGCTGTCCAATCGGCGGCGCGGCGGCGAAAAGAAAAGGGTTGCGGTACTTTCCAAATTCCAATGACTTTAACCTGCCGCGGATGCGAGCGCCATCTGGGTATCATTTTCGCAAGTAAAGTACCTGAGCGCGCGGCTGTAGGTCTGGTAGAAATGCCGGAAAAGGGGTTTGTGTTTGAGTTTCCTCTTAACAGAATTATGTTTTCTCGTACTTTCAAATTACAATCCGACGTCGAATGGTAAACAATCCGACGCTGAATGCTAAAGTCGTACTTTACAATTTTGTAGTGATAGCTACATTACGCCAGGTTTTCACCTCTTCACCGTCGCCGCACTTCGAGCCGTGGCCACACTGTGACGTCACACCACGGCCGCGCGGCCACCGCTCCTGCCGTTGGTAGGGTGCCTCGATGCCAGCGCCGCCGCTGGCATCGAGGCACCCTAGCCGTTGGGGCGCGAGACTAAATACCGACCACAACATCGCCCAAAGTTAGCGGTATAGAAAACATCATGCTGGCAACTCTGGGCTGCTCACCAAAACTAGCTCTTTCATGTACCCAGAATGGAGGTCGAAATTCCCTAGTCAAGTCGACCAGTTGAACAGGCGAAGTGAAACTCGCTGTGCATATTTTTTCGCTGCTGCCCATATGATTAATGATGGACCCACCAATGCGCGTAATTTTGTGTATGCAAGTGGTCGATTGTGCGTGATAAGGAATCGGTTGGTCGCGTTAACCTGTGTGTGCGTTTATTTGACCAGAAATTTAGTTCGCTCCGCCGTAATGCTTCAGGCTCTTTCTATGTTCTCAAATTGCGCAATCTGTTCACATCTGTGCGCCCACTAACCTCATGATTCCAAAAAGTCACGTTAGAAACATGAACTTTCCGTTTTCTTGAACCAGTAAGCTGTTGCCGGTTAGAGCTACGGGAAATCGGCGTGGCAGGTCGAAAAAGTAAGGCGACTGTTGCAATGCACCTGTAGATCGTGAGCGCGTTTGTCAACGCAGATTATAGGCTAACTTTATTTGAACTTGTGAATCGATAAGTCGCGCAGTGTGTGCTGCTATGAGATGCAGAATATGCAAAGGCACAAACGGAACCGAGATCGAGTTTTCTCAGACGTGCAAAATTTTTACAATAATCGGTTCAGGTCAGCCTGCTAGCTGGAACCGTGCAGTGCTGATGACATTCTGATTGCAAAATAAACTGCACCACCATAAGCTTAGCAACTGCCTTGCGGAATAGATAGCATTACATTTGCTAAATGTTTTGAGCATCAACAAGATCGAACGACCTACAGAACGCTGATTTACGCACAGCAAGATATGTCAAGGACGGGTGGGCTGGGCCAGGGAAGCTAAGAAACCGCCACAACAAACAGGTGGGAGGGCAGGTAGGTGAATGGCTTTGAAGTCCACGCAGAAACAAATATAGGAATGCTAGGCGCCGCCACGCCGTTCAAAAATCAGGTGAATGTTGAAGAGTGCGACAGTGACTAACGTAACAGAAAATAAATTTGAGAACGGGGGGGGGTCTGTATAAAAGGCGTCAAGAACGATTCGAGAGAGCGTCTCGTCACTGCCCGATCGCTCAACACCAGACGGCCGTGGCCAGTCGCCTAGCTGAGGCTCACCTACCCTGTCGTTACACGTGCTAACTTACATTTCTCATAAATAAATGCAACATAGTTTCATTTCTCTTCAGAATAAGCTGCAAGTGTAAACCTTGCGCCCACGTTCATCTCCTGCGTGCACACATGTTGAAATCTGGCGCACGCACGTGCGAGGAGGGGGAGGCGATAAGAAGGCAAGCGCGCACGCAGTCGCGTGACTTCACTAGGGACATCTCCGCCTCGCAAATCTAGGGAACCGCACAAGACGAGATCTGGCAACACTGGTGTGTTCTGGTGGGGATTTAGTCGCTCCCGCCGTTGCGCGCTCGCCGCGCCCTCTGTGTGACGTCACACCACGGGCCTCGATTCTCCGGCAACTCGGCTCGTCGCGGCCGCCGCGCTCCACCGCAGCCCAGTACCACTACGCAGTCGGGAAGTAGTTTGGACCAGGTTCTTCAGCGGAACTTTGATGAGTCTAACTACGCCATTGACGATGTTACCACAAAAGCCGATTACTGTACGGATCATAGAAGCGTATTCATTGGTGTGAAAAATACAGTTTTACGCGTTGGATGACTACGTCTCTCCTTACTTAGTCTATAGTGGGAAACCACTAAGTTTAATAACAACATGTCTAACTACAAGCGAAGCCTAAGCGCAGCCGGGGGTCTGTAGCTATCGTTACTCGACTAGGTTTAACCAGAGCTAAACCACAGCCAATTTTTTTTTCTGACGGATTTCACTGTGAAAAATTCAATTTTTTTTCCCCAATACCTTGCACCACGTGGAGGGCCAGCGCGGTCGGGGTGGTTGGGGATGATTTTCTCCGCCACGGATGCCGACATCGCATGCCGACGCCAGACTCTGACGCCGACGCGGGATTTTCTGCGACACGGGGCCCTTAACGCTATCGCGTTAATATCAACAGCCTTGAGCGACCTACGGAATTACAGCCCAATTTTTGTGTATCCGTTGCGTTGACGTGCCCAGGAATTTCGGACATAGCCCCTTCCGCAATCTATTAAACTTCACCGCGTTACACCAGCGTAACTCCGTGGGCAGCATTTACAAAATCACATTTCAAAAGATCGGCCGAGCTTCAAGAAGTTTCAGAAAGCAACGCCGACAGAATAGTTTCTTCTAATAACATGCGCATTTACGCCACTTAATCGGCACTCAGTGCTACGTAATAGCAGTACGTTGGCCCTGACTTACTGAAGAGGCCATAATTCACCCATAGACATTCCGTTTTGAACGCATAACAGCGACAATCTTGCCCCTCTTTTCACCATTTTCGGCCTCTGTGGTGGTAACAATTCTCGCAGGACAGCGGTGGTAATAATTCTACGACGTCCGTTGAACACACTTATCATGCTCTCGAGCGCTTGAATAAGTAACTTACTGCAGAGCCGTAATTAACCCTTAGACTTTGAACTTTGCCTTATACACATCATTCATGAGCTGCCACCTATTTCCCCCAAATATAACCAACGTGCCTCGCTTAATTCACCGAGGACACTGGTGAAACATATACTACGTGTCTCATATTATGCTTTAAAACAGGTAGAAAACGAGTATTTTGTAATTATTTGGAAAAGTCATAAGGCAATATAGTTAAACTTACGCCATTTTTATAGGCTTTCTTTATGCATATAGCCTGCCATGGTCGGTCAGCATCTCCCAGCGCGCGCGCGCGCGCGCACGCACGCACGCACGCACGCGAACTATGTCATAAGAAGTAGGCGTCTATCGTCTCATCACCACCACATAATGAACTCAAGGGGGAGGGCATCAGACCAGTTCCACGAAGATAATAGTTTAAGACAGGTACTCGTCAGCGCAATTTAGTGAAAAGGCATTCGATTCCTTGAGTATGGCAGGAATGTCTACTCCAAGGACATAACAGGTGTTGATACTCGGTTAAATTTCTTAATTATGGGTTCCCACAGTCTTGCATAACCACACACCTTCTGAAATAAGCAGCAGTTATGAAAGCTGACGCAGGGTGTATCGAGAGAACGGGACCTTTCAGCTAGACCGCCCTCGCCAAGAAATCTGCCATTTCTTTAGAACTAATACTTTGTGGTGAAATACCCAGACCAATTTAATTAGGGTGTTAAGTATACCAGACAATGGAGCGTAAATTAAAGCTGTGAACCACTATTTACAGTGAGAGCTGAGCACAATGACAAAGAATCCTTTACTGTAACAACTGTCGAGACTGACAATTTCACTTTTCGCAGGGCTAAACAACCACCAGAAACTCCGCAAAAAAAAAAAAAACGTGTTTGAAGTCAGGAAGTTTCAGCGAATACGACCATTCAATAGCGGCAGAGAAAATGCCAATTCCAGATTGTTCTTCGGCTTGTGTTGCAATGACAGCGTTTATATTTAGCTCAATTTTGTGATATTGTAATAGACCTTTTAATATACCGCAAAACTTCGAGTTGAGCAGATCGATATAATCAAAGAAGGTCTGAAGGCTCTCTTCTTCACTGGAAGTGGGTGGAACTTTGCAGATCCAAGGGGCCAACAAGGGCCTGTAAAAAACCCACCTGAGTCATTTGGAACCGAGGCCATGAAGCTTGAAGAAATAACACAAACTGAGAAATCAAAATTCAGCGCCCTTCGACTACTGAGCAGATGAAAGCCAGCGAAGCTGTGACTATGGTGGGTCTGCTATAGTGAATATTGCTGTAGTGAATTTATATATTATCATTATTGACTATATTGAGCGTCTTCGGCTTGTTCGTCCCATTTCGTCCTATTCACTGTTATTTAAAGATTACATTTCACCAAATTACCAACCAAGTCATTCCTGCGGTACTCCTACATTTTAGTATAGTTAGCAGTGGCATGATGCCAAAGAAGGCCACGGTGGTGTTCGCAATGGTGTATGAATGTCCATAAAGAAGAATATGAAGTCACAATCGAGTCACCACATGACCTCTCGGCGCTAATAGCTTAATGATGCGCCTCCGTCGCCTTTGGCATGCACCTATAGTACCTTGATCTTCGAATAACTAACAAGCTCTAATGGTGTACGCACATTGTCCACATTTTTATCAATTGCAAATCCATACTTAGCTATACCTGCTGGATTACGTCGACTCTGCACCGAGTTCGTTTTAGTTAGGCTTTTATGAAACAGTGGTTACAGCAATCCTATAGAATGAACCCTACCACAATACCAGCATATCCAATGCGGGTATGCGCCACACGTGATTCATTATCGTTAATCGTGACGTAACTGACGAGCATGTGATGTTATTGATGTGATGACCTATCAGTCATGCTAGTCACACATTCGTACCCTTCCATGCAATTTTGGTATGTATACCAAGTGAAGAAGACGCGAGTTTTAGACGCCGAAAATTGTTGTGCTACGCGTCGTTTTGTCCGCGGACGCGATCCGCCAGAATCTAGCCATACACAGCTTCGCTTCGAAATTATATATATATATATATATATATATATATATATATATATATATATATATATATATATGTCGAATCTATGTGAAGGGGGTAACGAAATGCTATAAATATGTCCATTTCATTCGTGCGCCGTTGGCCCAAAAGAAATTGGCATGCACATGTGCTCTCACGTACCCGTGCTATGCATTGTGACAAATCCTATGTTGCCTTGCATTTCTTCTTATTTATTTTAAATGTACCGACCACTTCGTGGCCGATTTCCCGCTGTTGTGGGTATGTGCCATAGCACGCAAATCATAATCATCATGAAACGTGGCGATCATCTCAAAGAGCTAGTTGGCGCCACTGATCATAGTACAGATCAGTGGTCGACTGCTGGCACGAGGGGAGAAGAGAGATGTGAAGGTGGGGAGAAGGTAAGGTTCCCTTTGGAGCGAGAACGTTTCAATCACTTATAACGTTACCCCTTGATATGTGGCTTCACGGCAGGATGGCACGCGCTGCCGTGAAGTTACATCTCAAGGAGAAATTAGAGCTGCCGTGAAGTTACACCTCAAGGCGAAATTTTCATACGGTGCAGTATAACTCTCACCCCGACTTCACTATTAATTCTTTATTTAAATTTTTGGTGCATGCGGGTTATACGCATCGAAATACGGCATTTCAGCTTCTTGAGCGCCAGAACGGTCAACCTTGCAGTCGTGTGAGGCGCGTGGAGCTCGCAAGCGGGGCACGAAGTTACCGTTTTCTCAAACCCTCTCTTTTCAACAGAAGCCTTCTCCTCACTCTTTTATGAATGCTGTATTTTGTAATATAGCAGATTCCAATACGCGGCTGCTAATGGCCAATAGCTGACGTCAATCAAGAAGGGTGTTAAGATCAGCGCGCTTCTTCCTACTGTTACAGCGTATATTTATTGACGCAGTTTAATAAACAGGCGAAGTAAGCAAAAATATGTTTTTGAGTTTCGATAAGAATTACGTACTTCCTGAAGAAGCCGACTATCGTGTGCTCACGCTCGGTCGTGGTCGCCCCCGTAGAATCTAGACTTTGACCAGACTGTTTATTGATGTCGTAGCCGTCGGGTCTCGATAATTTCGATTAGTTTTTAACACTTAACAAGCCTCGAACCAGGGGGAAGTTAAGGTCAACCACAAGCACGCTTGCCAGCGCGCGCTGACTTCTGGCCCCTGCTGGCTAGACGCCTTGGCAGACTTCGCTTCGCAATGAGTGATTGACAGCGCTTCAAAATGCGCAAGTTGAATGTGGCTACTATCTGTCGGTCAAGCTGGTGCCGGACGAAACCAGGTCCGCACCACGTAGCACGACCAGACAGGAGCATATGAGCGCGAGCGACTCTCAAAGCCTGTGGTGCACAAAGCAAACGCTGCGCATAATCACTACAGTTGCATGCAGCTGTGGTCTGCTACGTAGCGTCGATACCGCGGGGTGCCACGACGAGTCCGCTCGCTGAGCATGTATAGCATAACTGAGCAAGCAAAGTATGTATAGCATACCCTGAGTAACTCAACCAGGATAGATGAATATTTGTCACTTCCATGTTTCAAAGGCGATGCCGATAAATTATCGTCATCATCTGAGCTCACTGCGGCTCGCTGAAGACAAGCGTGTTTGGCGCGTAGTAGATGACAAAATCGGAAATAGTGAGGTCTACGTGAACATCCAAAATAAAATTGGAACAGCCTTCCACGGTGACGTTCAGTAGGCGGAGCGTTGTGGGCAGTCCCCGCTCCGCAGTAGTCCTTCACAGTGCAAGGCATTGAAGATGGAGCGGGAGCACCCCGAAGGGGATCGTAGGCGACCTTTGATTGGCCAATAACTCCGCTCCTGCCGAACGCATTGAAGCAGTTCTTGCGGCAAAGTATTACTGCAGTAGTCTATCTTAACTTAAAGTGCATTTCTCAACTTCAATAAAAAGTGGTTCGGGGCGCCTTGAAGTTCCCGCATCAGCTACCGGTGACATAATAGAATTTGACATCGCTTGCTTGGGTTCCGATAACTGTCTATAAAAAGAGTTTCATTCAGTTATGACTGTACTAAATGCTTAACAACGAAAAGCCCCGAAAATGTTTCTTTCCAAAATCGGCCAAAACAAAGAATGAGAAAATATTTAAAATCCGTGACGCCACATTGATGTGCGTGCGAAATTTGAGAAAGCGAACATTGGGTTTTATTTTCTTCCTTCGTAATCTACACCCTGTCCAAAATAAAAGCACATGGTGTTTTGAAAGTATAATTTAACCACTTTAAGCTTATTTGGTGTTTTTAGTTGGCGTTCCTTTAACGGCGTTGTTATACTTGGTTATATTTATACTTTAAGCCTGTCCGTATAAAGTATTACAATTTACGCAACACTAAAGACGTAAGCAACAGCAGTAGCGCCGGTAAAGACTTTTTTTGAGGGCTCGTTACAACTGCAAAGCGCGATAAACCTTCTTTTATTCTCCCGTTTAGGGGGTGCAGGAGGTGAAGGAAACAAGAACTGAAAGTCTCTGTACTAGAATGATTGCGCTGTTGGCGAGGCGTTTAAAGGAATACTTGAGTAACGCACATTCCGACATTGAAATAGTAGTTCTATAGGCTGTGGTTGAACTGAATTTCATGAGATGGTGCCACTAGTGCTGCTTCTCATTTTTTACACTTCCGGTATTCCGATATTCTGAAGATGGTAGTACAGTAGAGAGTTTTAGCGGGTCGGCTAGTCAAATATAGAGTCACTTTTTCGCTTTCCGTAAAATTCACACAATAACGCGTAGCATCGCGTTATTGCGTGAATTTTTCTCACTTTATTTTTTAATTTTTTCTTCTATCACCTTTTATTCCCATAAGCCCTTTCCCCAGGACAGGGTAGTCAGTCGGTACTTACACTGGCTAACCTCCCTGTCTTTCCTTTCGTTCTTTCTTTTTCTTTAGCGGTTCGGTATTCCGGTAAACGCGTGCGGACTGGGCATCTTGTCGGATGGGCAGATGCGTAATTTTGGCAGCGGCGTATTTATGTCACGATGCGCTGCTGCCGAAAATTCACACCAGCGACAAAGCAGAATACACTTGGTTGATGCAATATTTCCTCGGTGTTCGCCTGGTTCAGCTCGGCGCCACCAGGCCGCTCACGTTTACGCCTCTCGCCCATCCGGCAAAACAACCAGTCGGCATGCGTTTACCGGAACACCGGAAAAGCTAAAACTCTCTATTAGATAGTTTTAGTGTGTTCGGTATTCCGGTATACGCAATGACGTTTGCGTAATACCGGGTTACCGGACGCTGGTAGCAGCACATTGTGATGTTTCATCCAACCACAAAGGTTAGAGACGTTTTCGTGTTCTGTGAGTGTTCTTATAGAAAAAAAAAACATTTAAAAGGAAATTCTTTCACGATTAACGCCGCTGCCGAAAATTTACACCAGCAGTGAAGTATAATACACAAGGCTACTGCAGTAATAGCTCTGTGTTTGTCTGGTTGAGTTCTGTCGCACGAGGTGGCGCCACCAATCAGGCCGCTCACGTTTGCATCCCTGTGATCCGCAAACACCGACGCTCTAAAACTCTCTAGTATACAGACAATCTAAAACGCTCCATAGATTATGGCGTAGTCACGCTATAAACTGGCGATGCGCAGTCAAATATAGGGGCACTTTTTTCCATTCCGTAAAATCGTTTGTGCCATATACGGCACAGGGTATTCAGCGTAAAGAAAAAAAATCGTGCAAGAAAAAAATCAAAACAAAACAAAACAAGACTTGCACGAAGGCTTCTTAATGCAGCGGGTCGGTTCGCGCCCTTAACGATGGCGGCCCGATTTGCCGCCCATATATGAGAGGGCGCCTCACGCGCACGCCACCGACTGAAGAGCGGAGATAGTCAAGCACGACTGCCGATTATGGCTCTTGCGTCTCGCAGGACTCGTGGGGGGAGGAAGTGTGGAGATAGGCGCGAGCATACTGCTTGGAGCCGGGTAAGAGTACGTGCCGCTGTTGAAAAAAAAAATTATGTAAAAAAGAAAGAAACAAATGGGCCTTGTTGCTGGAGGTGGGTTGAGAGCCTAGCCCGAGTTGCCATGCTGAAATACGAAACGGGAAAAAAATGTGCAAAAGACGCTGGGGACGGCAAGTGATTGCGAAGTAAAAAGGAAAGAGGAGCAAAAAGATGCTTCTCGACCAGAAAAAAAAAAAAGAAATATAGGAACGGGAGAGAAAGCAAGAAAAATACTCGCGCTCAGGAGACAAGCGCGCACGCTAAGCCGAGGCGACCGGTTCGCTCTGGCGCAGGCATTAATAAGGGTAATTAGTGCGACGAATCATTTATAAATCAGTCGAACGGGGAGTGTGCTGGAAGTGTGGGGCTGGTGTCCGTGTGCACTCGCTTGCTTCTTCGTCGGCATCGTCACCGCCGCTGTTGTCGCAGCGCTCGAGGCTTCGATTCGCGCGCGGATGTTTGTCAGGCCCCAAGCAGACCGGGAGGCACACTCGAGGGAGGGGAGCCCCCGTCTGAGCCCGTCCGGCCGCTGGCGCTCCCTGTCGGCGGGGACGGCCGGAATGCGCGCGCGCGCGAAGTTAATGAGACGGACCCGTGACCACCGGCTGCGACTCGCACCGCAACGCTCGAGGCCAGCGGGATCCGCCTCCGTGCCGCCTTCCTTCGGCTCGCAACAGTTGCATGGAAGCTTCTCCTTGGTGTTGTTTCCGCTCAGTCCCAAGTGTCGCGGAAGAGGAAGGGCGATGCGAAAGAGCGAGGTGCGTTGGTACAAAGCGGGAAGAGGCGACACGGACGATGCCTGCGAAAAAGAAGCGCCGGAGGCTAACGAGGCGCGTCGCTGGGCCGTAGTTGGTGCGTGAATGTCAAGGGAAAGGTTATAGCGTGACCTCACTCTATGAACAAAGTAGGGGCTGAGGCCTCCTTTAGGTGGCAACGACTGTTTTTCTCACATTTGACTTCACTTCTGAGGGTTCTCGTTCTCTTATACTAAACGTCTCGCCAATCCAATGCAGTGCAGCGGAGGCTAGGGTTTATGTCAGCCAATCGGTAAACAAGAGTCCAAGGGTCGAGAATTGCGTGCTACTAATTCTTCCGTCCCACTTCCATTTAGCCGACGTTGAGCGCACTGTGATGAGAGGCGGACAATGGAGAATTCCGTTTGGTGCTCTTTTTCTGGTTGATTGACGCAATCCGTATAGGTTATGATGCACTGCCCGGAGTTGTTGAGTTGGAATAGGTGGAGTGCGTTCACCCTGTTGGTGCTCAAGCATAGCTAATTCCCAATGCGCGGATGCACAATTCTCTGAGGTGTGTGTCCATCGTGCACTCTCATAAAAGGAGGAAAATGTGGAGCGGACACCTACACTCGCAAAGAGTGTAGGTGTCCGATGACGATGTCCAATAACTGACGATGTCCAATAAAACACAATAGTGTTTCCATACCTAGTGTTTTTTGCACCCTGCTTGCTTCTGCATGTAGACAAAAAGAATCTTAGTAAGAAGTGAGGAGGAGCACGTGGTACGTATACTAAAAAGTTTCTGGATTGTACTTAACAATGCTTGCCTGTAAACAGGAACATGCCGCAGAACTGTCCGAGACAATACTTTGTTTCTTTGTTTCTCCAGAGAGCACCATTTCTTCCCAGGATGACCAAGGCATGTTGTATTACATTTTCATTGTTTTTCGTGTTTTTTTCATCGGAATCATCACCATTTCTCGTCCCATTAATCACGCCTCCTGGTCGATGTTCCTATCGGCGCCTCTCCTTCGACATGGGTTCAGAGTCGCAAATCTTCCAGCATCAGATGTTCATGATCCTCGAGTGTCTCTGGGCGGTCGTCAATGTGATTGACGACGTTGCGGCCTTCGAGAGAAAATCTGTGAACGGTGGCAACAAGAGATCGCAACATGTCCAGAATCTGTTGGAAGGAGTTGAGCTTTCACTCAACTCAGAGAAAGGCTTAATCTTATCGTGTTGTCCCCGCGGAGCTGAAGCGGGTTGCCAAAGCTGAAGAACTGATCGCTGCAAAGAGCTAAATAAAGACAGAAGCGAGCAAGCAAGTGAGCACGCAAGCAAGCAACGACTAGAGCTCCTGAAACAGAGAGAAGAGCGGGATGGGTATTTATTCAGAACGATTGGCGTTATATACAGACCTTTCTGGCTGCATAAGATTGCTAACTTCAGAAAGAAGAAGAATACAGGGCGGTAAACTAAACTTTGTTCAGTTTGCTATACCCTACGCCTGGGAAGGGGCATGGGGGAGAAAAAACGCGAGTATAGCTCGTTCACACGCACTCAGCAAGGTGCCGCCTACCTATAAAGTGTCCCAGCTAAAGTAGGCTAAGCTGTTGAAAGAAAAAAAAAGATTTAAACAATGCGGTGCAAGATACAAGTCTGAGACCTACGGTGTTCAGCCATCAGAGGTCTGACGAACGAACACTGTAGGTCTTATAATCCTATTTTGCACCGTGATCGCTTAATTCATTTTTTAGGGGCGAAGCTCCTTAGGGTGTGGGTCTGTCCCTCCTCTGTAGTAGTAGTAGTAGTAGTAGTAGTAGTCGTCATCGTCGTAGTAGGTAGCCACGTCTACTTTTATGAAAAAAAAAAATTCCGAAAGTTGTGTCCGTAGCGCGGAATCGAACCAGGGACCCCTCGCTTCCGAACGCGCGGCGCTAACCACTACGCCTCTCTAGTTCATCGGCATTTTCGTGTCCGTGGCCGTCAGCAATAATGTGTGCTCGTACAGTCGTACATTATTGCTCGTACCTTCGTAAATCAGTCAGCAAAGTGAAGTGAACAGTGCATACATTCTTTGGAATCACGCATACAACATACAGAACAGCATACGTTTCAATAAAGAACAGGCACAAAACAGTCATCCGGACCACATAATTGATAATAAATCACTCCTGATAACAATAAGAAACACGTAGCTCTCACCGCATACGTTTCATGGTAAAGATTACTGTTGCGCAAGCTGCCGCGCCGATGGCAGCTTGCGACATGGGGAGTGACATCCCCAGCCTTTCGTATACAAAAGGACCAGCCAAGCAACTGATTTAAATGTTGTTGCAGCACCGCTATGGGCGGCGGCGGTCTGTCAAAATTACCATTACTCCCATTACTCTGCATTACCATTACTACCATTACTCTAAAGCAATAAAGCATTACATACCCCCCCTCAGCATTTCTAGTGGTGGTTTTCAACAGCTTCCCTGGGCACCCACTTTCGCAGGGGCGGGATGGCGAGTCAATGTTTATGGCTTGCATTGCCATTAATAATTTTTTATTTGAGGGCACTATCTGATGACGGCTGCGGGCGGGCACTTGGCGCGGTCAGCCACGGCGTCCAAGATTTACGGCGCCGTGCGACGGAAGACGCTAATCTCGGGTGCCATGATTAGTGACAAGACACTATCTAGCAGGAATTTCATAGAATTTGAGAAACTATTTTTACTGCAGAAACATTAAATCCTTGAATTAGCGAAATTCGTGGTTTAGCGAAGTGTTTCGCTGCAGGTACAACTTCGTTATATCGAGGTTTGACTGATATATATATATATATATATATATATATATATATATATATATATATATATATATATACCCGCCGCGGTGGCTTAGAGGCTATGGTGTTGCGCTGCTAAGCACGAGGTCGCGGGATCAAATCCCAGTCATGGCGGCCGCGTTTCGATGGGAGAAGAGAATTGCAAAAATGCCCGTGTAACGCACATTGGGGTCACGTTAAAGATCCCCTGGTGGTCAAAATTACTCCCCATCCCCCACTCAGGCGTGCGTCATAATCAAATCGTGGTTCTGGCACGTAAAACCCAAGAATTCGTTCTTGTATATGTATATACATATATACATAATTGGCGGATCCCATATGTACTGTGGGAATCAATGTAAGCGAAGCTTTGTATGCTGTTTGCTTTGATTGACGATAATTAGCGGTGATGTTGGTGGCGATTATGTAATTTCTTCGGCGTTAAGTCCAATACGAGAGTGGTGAGTTGATATTAAACGTTACCTTGCGTGCAGCTCTGTTTTTTGTCTGCGTAGTCCACAGAACGTACACACAGGGAGACGTGTTTGCTTGAGGCATAGCTGTGCGTGATTGTTCATAATCTCTGATACAGTTGAGCATTATCATTGCCTCACATGGCACATTGTATCGTGGCAGAAGTGTTAAACTTTAATTGAATTATGGCGCTGTACGTAATTCAATTAATTATTATAAAATTAATAATTGCATCGTATAGATTGTGTACAATGAATACATACCTTTGGGGTCTGCATCACGCTTAGCTGCGTAGCGAAGACGCTCCTATTGCGCGCAACGCTTCTTTCGGGCCTGGGTGTCCTCGACGCTGAGTGCACGCTTTGGAGCCATTTTGATGGCGCGTGTTTACGTCCTCCTTCTGCATACGTGACCAGAACGCTCTTGAGACGCCAGCTCCAAGCGCTAATTTCAGGCTATGGACGATTGTAATGTTTACACAGTCGCAGCCCAGCAGGCGACCTCCACATTCCAGCATCTGCATTTTTGTCGCATTGGAAAGCAACGACAGCACGTGCCATGCGCACAAACCGCGAAACGCATGCGCGGAGGCGAGCGCCACCTGGTGGTCTTGCAAGAAACCCAGCGGCACGCGCGGCAACACCATCACAGCAGCGCCCGGAAAGTTAGGAGAAGAGGCATATATATATATATATATATATATATCCCGAGCTATCTCTCTCTCTCTCTCTCTCTTTAACATATGTATGCAGCTATCGTGGTTTGCGGCGAGTATATATATATAGGTTGGCAAACCAACCAACCCGTTTTGAAACACGCACCTAGGAACCTAACATGTGCGCCGATCAATGGGTGTCTCGAAACCCAATGGCCCAATCAAGCGTGAAGGCCCCTCGCGGGCTGCGTTGCGATCCCCTACCGCTTGCAAGAAGTAAACTAACATGTCTCATAAAAAGCAAGATATTTGGCTTCCTTCATAAGCGGATATTAAGCGTGTAGGGAGTAATTTAGCAAATGCATATGTATCAAAGCCAGATAGGCAGCGTCCAATTATGCTTAGAACATGAAAGAAAACGCCTCGTACTTACATATGCACAATCAGTTTTCAGGATACTCTCACGTTTATTTTTCACACCGAGACTTAAAAACACCGCGGATAGCAGACTATACTTTGGGTTTACGTGAAGTACAAAGAAAAGGACAGCGCGAAAAACGAAAGACAAGGCACGCTCGAACAAGCTCCGAGCTGCGCTCAGCCCTTTGATTAGAGTTAGTGAGGCTTTCTTTGTTCCGTGTTCTTTGAGACCGTTTTCACGTGTCTCAAGAGCAAATCATAACCACCCAACCCATACCACGGGTTCGTTGTGAGGCGTTTACTTCCGCGCTGGAAACTCTAGAAAGGCAAGAGGAACAAGCACTTCGGCAAATATGATGCCACTAGCTGATAGCAGCAACGTCAAAGCGAAGCAGGAAGCAACACGAAATGGGGAAACGAGAAAAAATAAGTAACAGGTGCAGGACTGGTATTGTAGTTATTGTCTGGTTGCCTAATCTTTTGCTGCGTGTCTAGTTCCCTTTTTTTTTTTTACCGGACAGTGACAATAACGCACGAAACACTAGCAAAACAAATGCGAAAGAAAAGCGAGCAGAATTTGCACTGTATCGCCGAACAAAAGCGTCAGGAGGCCACAGTAAGGAAGGAACAAAGAAAATAGAAAAAAAAAATACCCACAATTGGAACATTGGAAACAAAAAAGAAAGAAAGAAAGAAAGAAAGAAAGAGAAAAAAGAGGTAATTTCCCAAGAAGGCACAGTTTTTCGAAACTATGCGCCGCAGACTTCTAAGGGCGGTCATTATAAGGAAGGCGGAAAGGGCGAAAGGAAAGAGCTACTACCGGAAACGTTTGTCACAGAAACAATAACTACAAAATAGAAAACAAGCTATCGCAATAAAGAGAGGACGTCCCTTTATTATCCCTTTTTTAAAGGAAGTCTAACACTGTCATCAAGATGCATCAAGCATGAGATTTTTTTTTCTCGCTTGCATTCCGCTTGAGTCGTTCCTTGTGTGTGTGTGCACACACTCGCATGCCCACACACACTTGCTTACACATACACACATACGTGTGGAACGCACGCACGACCCTTCCCTCCCCCTCTCGCTCCTCTCTCTCTCTCTCACACACACACACATGTTCAGGCTATTTCAGCGACGCGAGATAAGGGACGGTCGCCGCCGGTGATGACGCTGGAGGGGGGGGACTCACTCACATATATAAAGCGCAACGCGAACTTTTGCTCCAGCGTCTGAGTGCTCGCACAGCTCTTCATTTTTTTTTTAATTTCGCGGATTACCGAAGTGAATAAGATTAAAAGAATCCACTAGCTTCGTTCTGCTCGCTCATATATTTATCTATTTTTCACTCAAGGACGGGGGATTTAGGAGGTATAGCCCACACAGACACACACGCACACACACCTTACACCGGAGATGAGCGGCGCAGGCATGTTTGCAAAGTGCGCGCCTACCTTATCACTATTATTATTTCAAAAGAAGCCTTCACAGAGACAAAGTAAACCAAAAACGGGATAAGTGCTTATTTTCGCTCTTTGGGGGTTTTCTTGAAGGCATTGATAGCTCGGAAATTGAATTCCAAGACTGTTCACCGAAAGAAGCGAGAGAGAGAGAGAGACGGTGGGGAAAAATCTGGCCGCTTTCCGGATAGTGAACTTCCGTGCGACTTGCTGGCTCATTCCGCCATATTAAATTTTGCGACTGTGAAATCTTTGTGTGGGAGTGCGTGTGTGTGTGTATGTGTTTCTTTTTGCACTTCAGTTGTATTCATTCTTCTCGTCATCATTGCTCGGTTTCAAAGTTCGCGTCTTCATTCTCGCTTCGCTCACTTCGTTTCCGACAAGACGAAGAGCGACGATCAGAAAGCGAAAACCGAGAGTTGGAAAGAAAGAAAAAAAAGCGACAAGAAAGAGAGTGATGTTCATTTCTCTCTTCTCCCGCTACGTTTTAGCGGGGCTTAAACAATGCGCGCGCGTTATGAGCCGCTGGGACCCCCCGCTGTCGCACTTATTAAATACGTGCCTCGTCTTTATAGCGTACGTGTAGTATAAGCTCGCTCCTTCTTCGCTCACACGGAATGCGCGAAAAGGAATCCCGAGCTGGACCTTTGACTCTCATCTCTTTGCATACGCGCCGGTGGGCTTTTGGGACCTCGCCCGATGTCCGCGGAGAATTCGCGATAGGTCACGATCGCGCTTCGCGATCCTCCCACGGTGCGAACTAGCATCAGCGAACGCGAGCACGCAGCATCGCTCGCTGCTCAGGTCATATACCGGCCGGCGAAAGCGTCTCCAACCTTTGCGAGCACGGGCGAAGGCGTCGCGAGACTACGGCAAAGAGCAGAGGGGGGGAGGCAGTCGCCACCGTTGATCCGATAAGGCCGAACTGGGCCAAGTCGATCGGGCCCGGCTGCTATTGCGTTTGGGTTCGCGCACGTTCGTCGATATCTGACGACTCACATCAGCGCGTCGAGGATAGTACAGGAAGGGCGTCTGTGTGTGTGTGTGAGTGAGTGAAGGGTGTAGAGGGGATGGGGTGTGCGGTACAGCGGGTCACGCAGCAGAGAGGATGAACGCGCGAATAAGATGAGGAAACGCCAGGAGACACGGCTCCCGATATATGAACGGCTCGGACGGGGGCGTTATTGGCACCGGTTCCAGCTTCCGCAGGGGACGACACCCGTTTCTGTCTTCCAATATATACAGGGTGTCTCGCGCACACATGCAGAGCTGCGAAATGCGTATGCGTTGCAAGGCGGTCAGCGCCGATGCACTCACTTGGGCAACTCGTGTGGAGCTTGTGTGGATGGCCTGCCAGTCGCCTCGCAAGGAGAGAGGGAGAGAAGCTTCTTACATGAAAAGCAACAATATCTCTCTGCCTGATACCTGCCGGATTCGCAGTTTCTTTTCCTTTATTTTTTTCTTTTTGTTTTTCCTCATAAGAACTGTGTGTCGCATACCCGGTGGCACCTTCGCTTAACTCTCGTTCACATACAACGATTGGCCAGCGTCCCTACCATTCTCTCACGAAACGTCCTCTCACGAATCCCGGCCACACGTCGTTCTGCCGTCCCACTCGGCGAATGAGAAATGCGAGCTCATCGCGCAGCGCAAGCACGTCGCACACGCACGCGTGCTCGCATGCAGTGCGAGTATTTCGCACGGTTTCACGCTGTTGCCTTCGACGAGGGTGGCGTGCGTGAATCGAGCGGAGCAGTGTAGTACATGGCTGCGGCGTCGAAGGTCTGATAACACGGCTGGGCAGACCACCACAGCAGCCAATAACAAACGCTCGCTGCACGCTGGGAAATTCACCTTGTCGTATAGTGTGCACTATGTCCGAACAAGATAGGAGTTCACTGGAAGATGGAGACTTGAAGTGATGAGCAATGGTCGAACAAGGAATGTCGCTGGAGCCAACGTTTCGACACGAGGAGTTGTCTTCGTCAGGGCAGCAGTTGATGCCGGTAGAGCATCCGCCGCGTATGCGGAGGGTACCGAGTTCAAATCCCGGTGCCGCCAGAAACTCGCCAGTTTTAACGCGAATAGCGTTTAGGGCCCCTTGTTGCAGAAAATCCGGCGTCGGCAACCGGCGTGTGATCGCGGGTGGCGGAGAAAATCACCCGACCACATCGGCCGCGCAGGCCCTCCACGTGGTGCAAGGTTTTGGTGAACAAAAATCGAATTTCTCACAGTGAAATCCGTCAGAAAAATGGTAAAGTACGACTTCATCATTCGGCATCGTATTCGCCGTCGGATTGTTTACCAATCGGCGTCGGATTGTAATTTGAATGTACGAGAAAACCTAATTCTGCTACGAGGAAACTCAAACACAAACCCCTTTTACAGCATTTCTACCAGACCTGCGCGCGTCGGGGCAATAGCAAATAATAAATAAAATAATAAAAAAAGGGTGCTAGGGTCTCCACATTTTAATAAAAGACCACTTATATTGCCCCTGGAAAAACGTCTTTCCAGCAATGCCTTTCAGTTTAAACGTGAAGACGACTTTAAGGGGATCGGTGTAAGCTTGGTCTTTGTAAGCTGGCTTTACCACGTTCAGTGTTGCAGTGAATGAAGCCTACTTGCTGTATGCGAATGATGCGATGTGAACGGGTCCCAATAACGCTATCGCGTTCTACTCTTAAAGGCGAAGCTTAAGCGTCCTCCAATTTTTTTTTCTAATGGGTAGAGATGTCCCCTGGCCTGGTGCTCGGCTGTCGTGGGGGTAAACATCTCGAAAAGGGGCTACCCAATAGGAATTTACGAGTTGTATCTGGGCGCCTGGTTGTGCAACCACAGACGGCCTTGTTGTAGAGTATCCGCCGCGGCTGTGGGAGGCAAGTGCTGCCGCCGGGTACCTACCGGTAAAATAAGTACAAGCGCGCTACAGACCTGATGCTCAGCCATTATGAGACCTCAACGCTTGCAAAGGGGTGTTTGTCTCCAACCCGAAGGTACCCCCATCTCAATAATCTCACTTTCTGCGAAGACTATTGTAAGCAAGAATGCAAACAAACAAAGTGCCGATGCACCTAGTACACACATTTTGCATGATTGAAATTTATCGGAAGGATTGTTGTAAAATTTGGCACACTCGTCGATCACCTATGCCCGGATTGTGTGGGGGCAGGGGAACGAAAAGTGTGTGGCCCTAGAGTGGCCCCCCTAATATGGCTCCTTTTATAGGAGCCATATTAAAGGAAGCCATATACAGTAACTAAAATTGATGATTATGATGATGACTTATTGGCACCCCCTTTGAAACGGGGTGGCGACATATAGTCCCCTAGCCTGCTTGAATTAATCAGGTATACTGTCTATGTTATCCGTTCTAGCATTTTTGTATACATCTTCATAATCTTTTTCCCTCAAAACTTCTCAAAACTTCTCTGTAACAGATCCAGTCGTATCAATTTCTTCCCTGCTTTTTCCCCCCACCAGTATTTTAAACGTCGCTTGCTTATCTCGACTGCTGACCGGTTGATGCTTCCATCCACTCTAAATGCAAGCGCTTCTGGAAGGTGTACGTTACCTACGGGCCTCCCTGGGTGAATTCGCATTCGCCTTCCATTAGTATGACATTCCATTCGCATTCGCACTCTCTTCGCATTCCATTAGGGTGTGCTGAGTGGTCTCTGGATTCTTCCTGCAGCATACACATGCCTCATCTTGTTGCGAATATATGCTGCGGCACGTTTTTGTCCTTAGGCAACCAGTTCGAGCCTCAAATAGCAAGACCCTTGTACAGATTTCCCTTCTAATTTATTTCTCCCCATTTTTGTAAATCTCAACGGTCTTTTTTGTTTCCATTCTTTGCATCCAATTCGCTGTGAATTCGTGCATTTGCGCATCCGTATGTTAGCACTGTGTGAAAGCCAAAACATATTTTTGTGTCATTCCCAGCTTAGGACGCACATGAGTGAAAGGAATAAAAAACGACTTTCTGTCGTCACCTTACACTTCCGAAGGCCCTGCCTGTTGACCGCAAGTGCTCAAAAATGCTGTGCGGGGAAATCTCAGCAACCGTTTGGAAGAGGTTAAGTCATCACACGCGGTTACTATAATAAGAATATTGGCATTTACGCCGTAAGTCAACTCACCTTTCTCTGATATTTCACAGAGCCAGGTGGGTGGTTGGGCAAGTGAGGAATCAATCCCCGCGTTGCCTTCATACTCATTCTGATGTTAATAAATGTAATATATATATATATATATATATATATATATATATGTTTAGCATGCTTTGGGAGTTGGTTATTTGTGTAACTATGCTGCACTGTGCGTTATGGCTGGCGTTACCCATATCACCATGCCCTACCCCTACGCGAGAGCCAACCGGTACTTGGAGCGTTACTTTCTCAAGGACCAGTTCGGAACCCTGTACAGCGTCTGCGACGATATTGGTACGGTACCCCCGGACAGTTATTACCACTGTGTTAGGTTGCACCATCGTCGCAATCGGCCCACAAAAATGGCTATATGGTCACAATAAATCGTGGTGAGTTCTCAAAGAATGCTAAACGCACTAGAATAGAATACATTTGAGTTTCTTGTAAAGTTCATCTGCCAATAAATTCGTATAGGTCCCTATACTTGATAAAACAGTGCTCTAGCTGATGATAAATAAAAGGAGCTACACTCACGAGCACTGACTCTCAACTGCGGGACAGCACAGCATGCACAGCCTCCTTGTATGTTTACCGGATTTTTTTTTTATTTGGCAAGTTGCTCAGCGTGTGTATATTTGTTTTCACGAATAAACTTGTTAGGGGGAATTCTAGTCAGCCCTCATGTGTGTACCTCCCTTTGTTTGTTCTCGTCCGTTTTTAGCGCTGTTTTGTCAAGTTTGGACGTTCAACAACTATCCCAAGTTTCCTTCCTACTGCGTCATACAGGTCCCTTTTATTAATCCGCATGATTGCTTCTCGAACGTGAGGTGTTGTCCCGAACGGATCCCCGTTATCGTTACTGGCAACATAAGCCTTGTATAATGCAAACGTAATTATTTCTTACGCAGACCAACTCGCTTCTAATTAAAGACCGGGATTTCTATTTCAATACGCGGCTATGCTCATGCCACCACGCAATCATGTGTTCCCATTCCACCGGTGGTCTTTTGCGCAGGGATTGTGTACAACACGAACGCGACGTGGGCGTCCACGTAGCCAAACGCGACAACCCTGTTTGTTGCCTTTGGCAGCGTGCACGTGAACGAGACGGCGAGTTTGCCATGAGCTCAGCAGGTACAGCTAGCAATCCGTCCTGTAAGGAAAACACGGCGAAGGGACACGGGAAATCGGTGTAGGTATTTGACTAAGCCACGTCCTTGTTGCGGGCTCTGCTGCTGGCCCACGGATTGCGTGACTGCGGACCATGCTGCGCGGACAAGTTTGCGCGGTGCGCGTGTGTTTTCATTGCGTGCCCCGAGATTGCGTCTACGTGCGGGAGACGACGAACGGGGACCGCACGGGGCATAATCGATTGGTCGTTGGTTGTCGAAGCAACAGTGAAAACGGAGTCGGTACACACCGGCAGACGGCTCGCATACGTGCACGCTGCTGCAGGAGCAGTCATGTCTTGGCGGTATAGCGTGCTTTTCGGCGGTGCTGTATAGCCAGAACCTTCCCCTAGGTAATAGAAGGTGCTGCACATAGAGTTTCATATAATTACTAGAGAGACCTGCGACGCATCGAGTCTATAGGAGCTGCATGCAGCGTGTTAAGCTAGTATCGGAATGGTGGGTAGTACATTGATTTGTCTAACTTCCTCCCTCTGGATTTAAAGCGGCTTCGTGACATTGCAAACTCGATCTCTTTCAAGAAAGTGCTGCGTTATAAATCCTTAAATAAACATTACTAAAATTGACCGACGGCAGGATTAGAACACGGGACCTCTAGCACAGAAGCCCGACATTGAAATCATTACGTCACGCATGCATGGACAAGCGCAACCGCTGCAATTAGAAGCGATTATGCGTGTCCGCAGTGTCTTATTGCCTTCCGCATTAAAAAAAAGTATTAGATTGCGTTGAAATTTAGGCCATTTAACGAGATAAAGCGTAATAAACGAAGCCACAGGCACGAAGATCAGACAAATCCATGTACTAACCATCATTCCCATTATGGCTGAACAATCGCGGCACCAGATTTCCCGCTAGTAGTTTTTGTATGAAACTCTATGGTGCTGCGTACTGACGGTGACATCATTTGTAGGAGAGCCAGCGCTCCCGCTGGCTACGTTTACGTGAACCAGACAGGAGCCGATCGAGTCAGAATTATGGTCATAGACAGCCCTACTGGATAGCGTTTACACGAACTATTACCCAACGGGTCGAGATTGTTGCGACAGCCTGCGTCGAGGCCCGGAGATAAGACAACACGTCCGGTTAATCGCTGCTGCCTGCGAACCACCGACCCAACCTGCCCCGCGCCAACGTGTGCGCTTCGAATTGCTCGTGTTCGGTCAACCTTTCCCGTGCCCTCTGACTCGCCTCGCCCGACTTGGCGCTCGCTCAGCTCGTTTATATGAGCACGACCGACTGGCGTTTACATGATTACGACGAGCAAATGTCAGCCCGACAAGGCGCACTCGACCCGCTTTTGTTGTGTTCATGCAAACGCCCTGATTAGGAACCGCGCTTTAGATAAGAGTAATCGTGCTGGACATCGCCCCACAACGCCCATTGAAATACGCGGGCTGTTGACCTTCCGGCGTTACGATATACAGCTCGAAGCGAGCAGACATTTTGATGTGGTACGCGCTCACATGGGTATTCTCGCACCTTGTTTAAACCCATCACCAGTTGCAGCATACCGCGGTTATGCTCATCTGTGCGAAACAACTAATCGCAATTATTTTATTAATAATCTTTTAGTAAGAGGACCCATAGACCCCTTATACAAGATCCGATATCGTCATGTGGTATCGTATGTAAAAACTTGCCTGTTTCTCAGATAAACGCATATACGAGTATATGATGCTTTACACATACTTTATTGTACCTATATATGTAAACATCCCTGCTTGAACAGCCCCGACGTCCGCAGTACAAATAAATAAATAAATAAATAAATAAATAAATAAATAAATAAATAAATAAATAAATAAATAAATAAATAAATAAATAAATAAATAAATGGGGTTACGTTCATGGGGTATATTAGGTTTTATTTTTTTCCGTGGTTTAAGCCACTGCACTATAAACAAAGTTAGGGAAAGGAATTTGTCTCGCAATTTATTACGACACATATTGTACATCGCATTAACTTGCGCAGCGAATTCTTCTACTAACGGTGCATCAACAAGCCAGAAGAGACGTTCTGTGCCAACGAGTTTAGGTTTTCATCTTAACCGAGCATAGCAACTATGCGCTAGGCCACATATGACGTTCAGTTTAACTGGGAACCCTGCAACTATAACATGGGAGGTGCTGTGCTAACACGGGCGTGGACGTGCATGTGTGTCCTGCTTGTCCTTATGGGCATTGCTTAAATGCATGCGTTTCTCCGACATGTTTTTACATCGTTCCACACTCACGCTATTATGCACCTCGCGTGCATGATACGTTGAAGCGAACACGTTAGAAAGCAAACAGAGACCTCCTCTACATCGCACTTGGTTTCGACGAGCTCGCCATTCCGTTTGTGTTCGCGCACAAGCGAAGAAAAAAAGAATGACCCTGTATATCCTGTAAGCATGCGTAAACACGAAATGACGTTATTGACTCTGCCAAGCTGCCAGAAAGCGCCAAGGGAAACGCGTAAGCGACAGTTCATATGCCAACACAAACGGTGGAAGGGTCTCTCTTATGGATATAAAATAATCTGCGTTTCCAGGTTTCGAAGCTGTGCTGAGGTTGCAACTTGTGCTGTTCTCCTCTGTCAGTAAACTTCTATCCCTGACGCACAGTGCAACGTTTTATCTTGCATTCTCTATCTGTAAAGTAATTTGCGGTCCGTATTTGTATGAACTACCACTGTTATACCTTGTGGCGCTTTTTGTACGAAAAAAAAATGCCCCTTGATTTTTTCCGATGCATGACTCTATTATTAGGACCCGCCGCGGTGGCTTAGGGGCTATGATGTTGCGCTGCCAAGCACGAGGTCGCGGGATCGAATCCCGGCAGTGGCGGCCGCATTTCGATGGGGGCGAAATGCAAGAACGCCTGTGTCCCGTTAATTGGGGGCACGTTTAAGATCCCCTTGTGGTAAAAATTAATCCGGAGTCCCCCACTACGGCGTGCCTCATAACCATATCGAGGTTCTGGCAAGCGAAACCTCAGAAGTCAATTAAACTCTATTATTCGGCCCACGTATGACAAAGAGCTTGCAGCAGGGGATACTTGAAGTCACGGAAAATGTACCCGCCATGCCCAGCTGCATATATTGAACATCTAGAAGGCATAGCGCTTTAGCAACGGCGATTGAACGTGACGGGCTGAAACACCGCCGGCGACGCTCGACACCCTTTGCAACCGCTGCGAGAGTACGCCGCGTCACCTAACACCTTTTAGCGCTAACCTAACCTAACCTATCGTGGGCGACACGCAAAGTCATTAATCCTCACGGCGTGACATCAGAGCGCCGCTGACGGCGTATCAGCCAATCGCGTTCGACCGCGTTTGCTAGGGCGCTGTGCCTTCTAGATTTTCAAGATACGCTTCCCGGCTCTCCACTCCAACGAGCTTGACTTCCGCTCTACAACTGAGGGCTTCAATGCTACGGCGATGGCAACCACAATATCTGACCTGCCATCTAAACTTCGCAGAAATGTCGCGTACAAATATCTCCGTTGTAGCTTCGCGACCTGTGGTGTTCGATCAGTTTTTATTTGTGTGTTGTCCACGTTGGGGCATTCAGGAGCTTTCCCTTTCGAAAACGAAAAGGAGTGCATCATACCCGCACAGCACACGGAAATCGATGACTTGATGTGTTTTGAAATGCGGTGGGACTGGTATAGATTCTTCCTTATCACGTGTTTGTAGTGTGACGCGATAAACACGCGGTTGTTGTCCCACCAAGGCCGTGTTGTCGTGGCGTGAGCGCTACGCAGTCTCCGTGTGAAACTCGTGGTGTCTCAAGACGATATAGCACACGCCCCAGCGTGAGGCTAGATGTTGGTGAAGTTTGCCGCTTTCGCGGGAAAGCAGTTGACGCTGGCGTTGCATGTTTCCCCCAACGCTCTGCTTGCTTTTTCGGTGGACTGAGCACTGCAAATCTTAATGCAACATCGTCACTAAGCACGAATTGGGCGATGCATATTTATGTTGAAGTTACAACAAAAAGAGACTCTGCAATCATCTTACAAATGGTGCGGCTTCTGCTTTTCACTTGCGAATCTGGAGATCTTGGAACGAAAATAATAAGCAAGCGAGCTTGAAAAAAAAAAAAAAAGCTGAAGTTAGAGACGAGGTCGTGGGATCGAATCCCGGCCACGGCGGCCGCATTTAGAGGGGGGGGGGGGGGAAATGCGAAAAAAACGCCCGTGTACTTAGGTTTAGGTGCACGTCAACTGAACCCAAGTGGTCCAAATTACTTCCCGAGACCCCAGCTACGGCGTGCCTCATAATCAGATCGTGGTGTTGGCACGTAAAACCCCACATATTAAGTTATAAAAACGAATAGTGTCAGCGGGGTGCGGAATGTCGATTCACAGAAGTGAATGGCTGCGCGCGCACGCATCACACACGCATAAAAGGACACGAACTCAGCAGCTTCAAGTGAATGACTGCCATAAGCAGCACGACTGCATTGTACCTCTTTACGTAGCAACTCCAGTTACACAACCGAACGAATGTTTACATAAGCAATGCTCAAGATTGGTCTTCATATGAACACAACAATGCACTGCTGTTGTGTTCATATTGTTGTCACTTTGTTGTTGCACTGCTGCTGCACTGCTGTTGTGTTCATACTGTTGTCACTTTGTGCCCCGGCAAGCGGGCAAAGTCACCCTAAGCGGTGGCTTGGCCGAATTACCGGCAGCAGTGAAATTTGTAGTTCTCCGGAACGTCGCGTACGTGAATCATGAGCAACCCTTGGAAAGATGTACACCTCGACAACGGAACATGCAGGAGGGACTGTGACGGCCACGGATTTTTGTGGGGGGGGACTTCGGTATTAACGGAAGCCTTCGGCGTGTGTAGGCTTCAGGAGTGCGCGCGGGAGCTCGTAGGCAAGCATGGAAGCGAACCTATAAAGCGTGGTGTCGTAAATCTAGAAAGCAATGCAGTCAGCTAATACTTTCCTGCACTATCTGCTTGATGGTGTAGCACATTTGATACGCCCCACCCGAGTAAACAAAGCCTTGATAAAAAAAAAATGCGGTTGTGGTGTAGCGGTAGAGCACCCGCTTCAGAAAAGTTGGACGACTAGTCTCTATCAGAAGAAAGAATTCTGCAACATCGACGCGACTTAACATCGCATCAGAAGGCCGTGCAAGCACTACTGCGCTTCTTGAAATCTACCGGCCTGTATGAACGTCTGTGATTGGAACGCCTTTTGTGTTCCCTTATTTCTCTCTCTCTCTCTCTCTTTGCACTGTTTCCAACCCCTATATCCCCCCAGTGTAGGGTGGCAAACCGGAAACTCGCTTCTGGTTAAGTTTCCTGCCTTTACTTTCTCTCTCTCTCTCAGAACAGTGGTTCGAGCCCACGCAAATTCTTGAGCGTTTCTTTTATTGAATTTTTGCTTGCTTGGCTTCTAGCGTGATGTTACCAGGAGTATCGAGATACCCAGCTCATAAATGCTTGGCGCAATAAAAATCGTGACCATCCCCACAGAACCTACAGTAGCGTTTCGGATACGTCAAAGCAAGTTTCAGTTATGGTTAGTTTAGTGATATAATTACGAATTAAATAATTACTCCACTAATTAATCTCACTGAAGTAAGATCTCATAGTTTTTTTTGTACGAGGGTACATACATGGCCAAAGGTAAAGGTGAACACGTTTTTCGAATTTTCCTCGGTGTGGAACGGTATATGTGCTTTGTGGGGTTAAGCAGTGATAAAAACAAGACAGTGCTAACCGGATGCGCGACAATGCGCGTCACTACAAATTGCCCCGAGTGCATTAGCAGCTGTCGAGTACGCTACCGTCTTCGATCAAATACTAGAATAAGGACACCGCATTACGGCAACGGCCGTAAAGCGGTGACCGGTTCTTGTTTTCGGCAACGCCTGATGCTAGGAGATTCCGAACAGAAGCTGGTAGGTCGGGCCGATAGCGTTACCAGCCTGTCAGCAGGCCATGCAATTAAACCGTTTGCACATTCAAGTACGCCGACTCTTTCTCGCGAATCTTGCGGATTGTTGGTTGTCCGGGCACATCTCAAGCGTCCGACAACAGCAGCAGAATGTAGCAAACGAAGATACACGGGCGTTGCAACAACAAAAAGAGACACGCTACTACCGTTTCAGGCGCGTGCACGACGTGCGTGGGAGCAAAGAAAGCAAGCGCGTGATTACCGCATCGAAAGAATCTCTGATTGCCCCCGTTCATTCTTACTCCGGCGCTCTCATTAAACAGGCGCCTTCCCCTCTTTCCTCACCCTCCCTGCGCAGCTAGTTCATCATAAACACATCGGTAGCCGCAGCAGAGTGCGCAGGCAAGCGGAGGCGTGGTTAGCGTATCGCGCGGGGCCGTTCGACTACGCTGCTCTCTTGCTTATCTAGCATTCGGCGCGCGTTGTGAAACAAAAGCGGCGCTCCGCTCGCTCGCTCGCTTTCCACGGCAAACACAAGTGGCCGGCTCGAATGCGCGCTGCCTGCCCGGTCGCGCCATTGATTCGCCTCACGTGCGCAAATAGTGCCCGGCCAGTGAGCACACATGTCGGTTCCTGCCCCGCTGGTGCTTGGGCCCGCGGTTCGGGACGCCTAGCACAGAGCGCGCGGTCTCTCCGTATAGCTGTCCCGTCACTCTCGCGAGCCGTGCTCACACGCCCGCGGGAGCAGCTGCGCGACACGCCCTGGTTGTTTTCCCGCGGCGGACACCCACTCGCGACCTGGCGAGGTCGTTGCGAACTTGTTGGGAACAAGTGCCCCACGGGTGATGGCCGTCGCATTACTGCCTACCGACGCCGGTGAATCGAGTGCGGAGGCGGCAATGTGGGATATATAGAAATGACGATTAAGGCAGCTTTTATGCTGTCTTGTCACGGCAACCTTTATGAAGGTGTGCGTTTTTACATAAAAAATTTTGGAGCCGTGTTTTTACCTTAAGTGATGGTGGAAGCGGTGGTGTGGCTGAGGCTACGGTTATTATTGCGATAGCAATTATATGGACACTCAAAAGCAGATTTCTGCCGTCGGCGTCGCCGTCGCCGTCGCCGTCGCCGTGAGGTTCCGTATGACGTCAATGGAGATGAAATCATCGCCGCGCGCCGAACGCTGTATGTGCGAGTGAAAGGGCGCGAGGGACGCGCGCTTTCACGGGGAGTGAACGCACGGCGGAGAACAAACGCGCGTTCTGCTCTGTGCTCCCTTAAGGGCTGCAGAAGTAGGCGTCTCTTTCCTCCTCTACAACCACCATATATGTAGAGCAAACGTGCCTTCTTCCGACGCACGAAAGGCCGTGGGGGGAGGGGGAGGGAAGGGAGGCGACGTTTAGCTGCGGCACCAAGTGCCTATTTATATCAGAGGCTCCGGCAACAGTCACCAACGCCGCACGCATTTTGAGCGAACGCGGGCAAAACGCCGACGGCGTCGACAACAGTTCTGCGTGTTGCCGCGGTGCTGCTGCATGTCCAAGTTTATACAGCTGATAAAGCTACTATCATTACTCCGTATAGCTCTCTTCAAATTTGCTATCGCAATTGATGCTTCACCTTTCAGGTGAAACTGCGACAACTTTTTTTCGTCCGGTCTGAAAGATAACATCGTCAGGCGTCATTTCACATGACTGACTGACTGACTGACTGACTGACTGACTGGTTTGGTCTGACTGACTGACTGGCTGAACAGACTTGTCTAACTGATTGATAGATTGTCTGGACTGACTGAGTGGCTGGACTAGCTTGACTGACTGACAGGCTGACTGACTGTACTGCTTGTCGAATAATTCGGTCAGTCATTGGTCAGTCAGGTGCGTGCGAGTACATTCTTCCCTGACTGACTGATTGGCAGAAAGACTGATTGACTGACTGACTGACTGGTTGGCTGGACTAGGCTGCGCTGGGCAGGGCAGAGCAGGCTGGCTGTCTGGCTGCGCCCGACTGCAAGTCACTGAAAAAATGTGAGTGTGTAAGATAAGTTTTGTAAATACGAACCCTTTTAAGTGCCACCAATCAGTATAGCTTGAACCCGTGCACACATGCTGCTTAAGGTTAATACTAGTCGTTTTAATTAACGCGTTTCGAAAAGACGATAAATGCGATCATGCGCGTTTTAATTACTGTCTACGTTGAATTACCACGAGGATGGATTTGATCAACTGAAAACAAAACACGTAAGAGCAAGCCTATAAAAACGAGGAAGCGCGAAAACTTTTTTTTTCTTGAGACCGCGCAAACTCATTCGCTGCACAGAAAACGCTCCAGCGGCATACATCCATTTCTTGAAGATTTTTCATCAGCTCGAAACATTCTTTCCTCGACAGCGGGTTTGAAGGCTATATATATATATATATATATATATATATATGAGCCAAGCAATTTCATGAGTACCCTAGTCCGCACTGAACACGCGATCAGTCACGTTAAGAGGAACACATTTGCCGATGTACACGCTTGAACAACTACTTCGCCGTAGGCCGTCCAAGAACATCTGTTTCCCGTCCCCTCGCAGCAGGTAAAGGAAACAAAAAGAGGAGGAGTTACAGAGCTGTGATTCGGTCGTTATATGCACGGCGCGCGCGCGGCAAGCTAACCACATCGACGTCTTCAAATTACAACGGACGAAGCTTTGTTAGATTGCGCGCCAGGTGAGCGTGGAAAGAAAAAGTCAAGAGCATAAAGAGAGACAATGAAATGGAAAGAGGAAAGAAGGATGAGTGACAAGAAAAAAAAAAAGCTAGAATGAGACAGAGAGAGAGAGAGAGAGAGAGAGAGAGAGAGAGAGAGAGAGAAAAGACGACAAAGGAAGCGTTGTGGCATGCGAAGCTGTATGGCGGTTGGTAGTCTACGCTGTGTTTATGCCGCCCCCACAGTTTCGTGCTTCCGGCGGAAAGCACTTTGTGATGGCTTGTAGCGCTCCTCCACAAGTGCTGGCGATTGGCTGCGTCCATTAACGGCTCCGTCATTAGCAAGAGCCCGCCGTCATGGCATGCAGTGCTGCGTTGGCGACCAGCCATTGATATTTCTCGCCTCACGCGTTTTTTTTTTTCCATTTCCCTCACTTTCACCGTCAGCGCTTTCGAGTGGCGCTTCCGCGACCGCCGTAGAGACTGGCAGCGCGGAAACAGAGTGGCCTGCTGGGTAAGGGATGGGGGCGTTCTACGCGTTGCGTGCAATGCAAGCCTGTCTTATGGGCGCAGTATATGTAACCCAGACTGGATGCGAAAGTGCAGTGCGCCAACGCGAATGACCACCCTGAGCGTTGTTTATTAAAGAATGAGCTTAATCTGCGTACAGTAAACCGTAGTTGTAAAGAAGTCATCAGGACAGGAAATTGACTTCGTTATAAGCGGTGTTTTGTTAAAAGCGGATGAGCTATTCGAGAGTCGTAGGAACGCGGGACCACACCCACGCACACAAAGAAAACTTTGAAGAGAGCGATATTTTGAATGAAGCAATGCGGAAGAGTGCGAAATAATGCCTATTAAAGCCAATAGCTTTCTTTGGATCCTTCCGCCGTTCTTGTGGCTGGTCGGTTGTCGGACTCGGCAACGAGAACGTTCGTTCGTTCGTTATTTCCTTCACTCACTCACTCGTTCGTTCGTTCGTTCGAACTATTCGCCTAAAATGATAATCGTCGTCGATGATTTCCGCACCATGTATTTATCATATTCCTTCCCTTTTCTTGGTGATGGTGTGCATCGCGCCGCAAACAGCACAGTTGCTTTCAGCGTACAAATTGAGGTTCGCAGACTCGTAAGCGTAACGTCCATTTACACTGCATTGGTCAAGCATTGGTCAAGCATTGGTCAAGCATAAGTACGCCTCGTGGTAAGCGCTTGGCTCCCTTGTTTATCGATGCTGAAAAAAAAAAGAGAAACATGTCCAAAGCGGTGGCGCGCAAATTCGATCGCTGCATTCGAGATGAGCCGGTTGGTCTGGTTCGTGGTCCGGCCTTATGCGTGTGCGATCCGCCACGGCCGAAGGTTAATGAACGCCAGACAGCGCTGCTATCGCATATGGAGGTGGCCTGCGGGGATGTGGTCGAAAGCGCCGCAGAATTAACTGTTCTGCATAGTAATTGTTCCCAGCGCATTCGGCGACCGCGGAGAGGAGCATGGTCAAAGCAGGCACTGTATTAAAGTATTAAAGAGCACTGCGACCTCTTCTCTGTCAACCATCAACACCAGAACATTATCGGACAGTTTTATTTTGGGCGCTTGGCCGCACCTGAGATGTACTTCACAAACAGTAGGGGCCATGATACAATATCTGCATAACACAGGACTGCAATAAATAATTTATGTATGCAGCAGAGTTAACGATCAGCATTCGTCGTACCTCTACTCTTGACATAATGGGCAGCACACCGAACTTCTAACGGAATAGCGCGTGATATTCAAGGGCTTCATTGACTTTCTTGAATTTCTTAAGTTTGGACTGTCCCATTCCTGGGGCATTGGGTATGCGTATGCGCCCATTCTTGGCCAATACTGCAAAAGAGGTATGGAGGTATGCAACACTGGGACGCAACAGGTATTTGATTGATTCCTTTACTAGGTAGCATGATGACACTGACGATAGTTTGACAGGGGGGGACTAGTGAAGAGAACACACACACACACACACACACACACACACACACACACACACACACACACACACACACACACACACACACACACACACACACACACACACACACACACACACACACACACACACACACACACACACACGCACGCACGCACGCACGCACGCACGCACGCACGCACTGCACACCCGGCTGTCCTCTCCAACCAAACGCGAAAACTCACTAAATGAGGTACACCTTTTTTGCACATGCACCGTCGTTGGATGTGGTCAAGTCTTTGAAACGACCTCATACGAGGGTCCGATCGCTGGGCTCTTTAGTCTTGCTGGTCAACAGAGACACATAGAAGATGTACGGTCGGGCTGACGCCTGCAGTGCATGCAGTGCAAGACGCTTGCGCTGTTGTCGACGTTTCGTCTCCATCAGCCATTTGCATACGCTGCGAGAGCGTCCTCTTCTTGGTCTTAGGCACGCCATTTTACATGAACATCCTAAGTCAATACGGTTGCAGTGCGGCCCTGGTGTGTCAACAGTTGCGCGTGCCTCTGAACAAGCCTATCAGCAAAGGTGCAATTAATTGTATTTAGAGAGGTACCGCCCTTTCCTACGCCCATGGGCCTCTCACCACCGTTCTTTCTTCGACGAGTATCACGCATCATCTTAATCCTCGTGACATCGCTGTGTCTACACCTCACACTGTGTGTTCCTGTGATTTGGTGCTTGCATTTCGGCATAGCCGTTGAACGTCGCAGTGCATGTAACTGCATGAAACATTGCACGAAATTAAGATTGTGACCTGTTCTGGGCACAAACATAAATATATTACATGAGATTACGCGGCGCATAGGATGAAAATAAACGCATTTGTACGCACTGCATGTAGGCATCTAGCTGTATACATAGCTGTATAGCTGTTTAATTAACCGCTTCACTAGAGTTCGTTTCACATGGATTCCAATTTGTGCGTTGGATTAGCGCAATTTTTTTTCTACTGCTCCGTATTTATCGAACAGATGAGATGATTGCTCTAGATCTCTTTAGGACATTTAGATAATCATAGATGTCGGTAAAAGTGAGCCTGAGATATTAGTACTAGTATTAGTATTAGTTGTAGTAGTACCTTACCATCAGTTGATCCTTTCGGTTCTACTGGGGAGTGATGAGTGGTGGCTTCACACGCCTCATGCGTGATACGTGCCACGCCCTTTTAACCTTCTTACCATCAGTTTCTTTGGCTTAAGGGGCATTGAAGGACCTGCTATCGTTTCGTTTATTTATTATTTCCTCGTTGAGGTCCAACGGACCTGCGTGAGCGCCTCTTGGGGCTAAGAATTGTCATTTCCTGCTGCACTCGTTCTCCAAATCTTCTGAGCGTCTCACAAGAATGAGTCTCACACCTTGTGATAGAAACGGTTAGCAGGGAAGTAGAGGTCGCATTTCGGCAAACGAGAAATAAAAAAAGAACGCTCGTTTAATTAGATTTAGTTGCACTTTAAAGGAACCCACGTGGCCAAAATTAATCTGGTGTCCCTCACTACGACATGCCTCCTAATCAGATAGTGGTATTGGCACGTAAAACATCAGCATTTAATTTAATTAAATGCTGCACGAACGCGACTAAATTGAAGCACGAACGCGTGACTGATCACCATTCCGCGCTCTTCACTACATTTTCAGCACGTCACCGGTTTAGGCGACATCGTCGAGCTTTCAACGCACGATCAATGTAACCCTTTCATCGTAACCGACGCACCGGCACGTTCCCGCGTTTCTGTCCCGCCATGTCACTAACATACCCGTACGTGTTCCGCTTTCTAGTTAGGACCATATTAAGATTGCATTTAGAATTTTTCGTATAATTTATTCCCTTCTGAATGACCGTAAATAAACCGTAGAGTTCGTGTTATAATAATAAAAAAATTCGTCGGCCCTTCCACTCCGTGAAGATGGGTAACCAGTGAAGCTGAAACGTGCGCGCCCCCAGCGTATCACTGGGTTTATCCCGACGGTTCATTAAAGTATTTCTCAATTATGTGGTTACACACACGTTCGGCTGCGACGGAGAGCACGGCGTCACTGACGGTATGCAAGCAGTCCGCCGTTGTCGCTCGCGTTCGATGTCTCGAGTTTGCTCGGCGGCGTGGTTAGCAGTATTCGCCCGCCATGGCCGCTTGCGATTCTTCGAAATTAAATTGCTTCAATATTAAATATGTCCGTCACGTAAGACAATGAATGGCTCATACCCCCTTAGCAATGGCTCATACCCCCGTAAACGCGGCCTCCCCATTACGATGACAAAAGAGAAGAGAAATTCTACAATGGAATGATGAGCGGCAATGCAGCCAGCTGCGGAAGAAGACGACGACGCTCGAGCCAATTCTGATGATGATAGTTTTCTGTACATAGGCGATTTCGCCTAGACTGGACTGGACTGGAAAAACTTTATTTAGGTCCTGCAGGACGCGCCTAGACAGATAAAGCTTCGCTTTAAGATTAAGCGACACCGGGGGTGCTACCCCTTCGTAAAAACCCAACACTGAAAGGATTAACCTCATCGCGATCTGACCGTTTCACCAACGTTATGCAGGGACAACCCATATAGGCCGTTCGTGAATACGAAACCTAACGCGGAGTATAAAGTAAAAGAGGTCATTCGGTTTTGTTACAATTAGCTTTTTTTGTGTGTGTTTTGAGTGAGTTCGCGAGCACATGTTTCCAAACTCACGCGCACAGTGGCGATCGTCGGTTTGTCGTATTGTTCAGAAAGAGAACAACTTGTAAGAACCCAGATTTCTTATGTCTCGCAAGATAACTGATAATGTCACTTAAGAAAAACCACTTCTATCGCTTACGTTTATCTTAGCTTAGCACACGAACATATACGCTGAAGCAAAAAAAAAAAAAAAAATGAGCCAGCGATACCAGCCCACAATGCTAAGTGCACAAACAGCCGTGAAAACGAGAGAGAGAGAAAAAAGAAGCAACCGACAAGTAGTGCCCGAACGCACAGAAACGTTTTATTTGAAGCACGCGAACGTGTACAATTTAGAATATGGATGAAGGGTTTTCCACGAAAACCATTTTTCACGATGCGTTGGCAGCCCCACCTTGTCATTAAAGATCGCTGCAGCGGAGGTCTCCGCTAGCGTGCTCCATTTTGTTTCGAAATTGCAAAGCAAATACGCGTAAGGCCGCATTCTCTTTATAGACACGTTATTCTGCTTTGGCAGGGCCTTCAGCATTCCTATTGACATGATTCAGCCTCGTATACCTTGTAAATGTTTTTTCTCTCGGAGACATAGTTGCCAGGAGACCGGGTTTGCGTGCGGTATATAGTCGGCAGAATATTTGCTTAACTTCCGATAGTGGCGGCGACATTTGGAGTATGTCAACATTTTTGATGCAAAATAGCCAATAAGGGCGGTGTTTTTTTCCTAGATGTAAGACTTCGCGTTAACTTAACAGCTGTTCACGTACAGGGTAAATTTTTAAATAAATCTAGCCACTATGGCGGATTTTCGATACGCAAAAAAAGCGAGTAAGCTTGCACTCGATTGTGCAAAGCTTAGGCACAGCGAAAGTGTCAATCCTCAAGTCTTACTGGCTGCTACTGCTAGGTATTAACTTGGTTGCTGCTAGGTCTTAACTTGGTTTAACTTAACTACGCATGTAGGGGAAGGTATTCTCGAGCGATAATTTTTGGAAGTACCTTCTCTTTCGCGACATTTCGTGTGACTAGCGCTGGACGCGTCGGCGTCTACGAGCGACAGCATTTCTGGCATGCCACAAACGCAGGCAGGCAGGCAGGAGCCACGTCTGTGTCGGGCGAAGCGAGCGCGCACCTGCGCCGGCGGTTACTAGGCAACGCGAGGTGACGTCATCGCTACTGCTTCGGCGCATGCGTGGCTAGGCAACTCGGGCGGCGTTGGCAGCAGCTCTGCGCGGTGCCTCTTTGGTGCTGCTACAGTTTCTTTCTCTCTCTATCTCGCTCCCATTTTCTCTTTCCCTCTCTCGAGCATTGCGTGCGTGGCGCGCTTGCCATCCTTCCCTCTCCTTAACGTCCCATGTCAAGGCAACATGTGCACGGCACGGAGAGGAGGCGAGGCACACGCGGCTCCGCGAGGTGGTTGCAAGGCAACGCAGTGATGTCATAGCTCGGCGAGGTTTTGCGACAGCAGGCGCCACTTTTTACGGTTAGCTAGAACAGCTTCGCTATTAAAAAAAAATAAGGTAGGTGGGGGGGCTATGCTATCAGTATACTTTGAAAGAAACCGAGAAACGTAAATTGATCCACACTATTACACAGTAGCCTTCTTGCTCGTCCTTTAGTCCAGTGAGGTGATACGTTCTATAATTTTTTTTTAACAGCGAAGCTGTTCTAGCTAACCGTAAACTGTAGCAGCACCAGAGGCAACGCGCAGAGCTGCTGCCGACGCCGCCCGCGTTGCCTAGCCGCGCATGCGCTGAAGCAGTAGCGATGACCTCACCTTGCGTTGCCTAGTAACCGCCGGCGCAGGTGCGCGCTCGCTTCGCCCAACACAGACACGGCTCCTGCCTGCCTGCGTTTGTGGCATGCCAGGAACGCTGTCGCTCGTAGGCGCCGACGCGTCCAGCCAACACCACCTAGACAGCACAGGCCTACGCACTCCGATCTATGACGTCATGCTACCTGGCCCGAAATTTCCATTGCCAAGGCTGGCGTGATGAAAGCGGTGACGTCAAAATCACTGTTGCTTACGGGGGAGCATCCCCATTATATTCTATGGCAGTCGGGCCAGGTGGCATGACGTCATCATCGGAGGGCGTAGGCCTTGTGCTATCCAAGTGGCTTTGGTCGAGAGCTAGTCACGTGAAATGTCGCGAAATAGAAGGTACCTCCGAAAATGATCGCTCAAGAATACCTTCCACGAGGTCCCGGGATGGAATCCCGGCCGCGGCGGCTGCATTTCGATGGAGGCGAAATGCAAAAACGCCCGTGTGCTTGCGTTGTAGTGCACGTTAAAGAACCCCAGGTGGTCAAAATTAATCCGGAGCCCTCTACTACGGCATGCCTCATAATCAGAACTGGTTTTGGCACGTAAAACCCCAGAAAGAAGAAGAAGAATACCTCCTCCCCCCCCCCCCCCCCCTCTACATTCGTAGTTAAATTAAACCAAGTTAAGACCTAGCAGCAACCAAGTTGATACCTAGCAGTAGCAGCTGCAGTAACATTTGAGGATTGGCACTTTAGCTGTGCCTAAGCTTTGCACGACTGAGTGCAAACTTGCCCGCTTTTTTTTCTTTTAACTTCGAGGAAGGTTGCATTAGGGCATTAACAAAAAAAAAAAAAGATAAACATCAGTGTAACTCCGCACGGTGCAGGAAATTCGTTATAGCTCTTATACTTTTAAAACGATAACTGTTTACGCATCAATAACCTGTTTTTTTTTACCGTGGTATAATGTAGCAAAGCACGAGATATCAGCCGCACAATGTTAAATTTCATCAGTGGATAATCATGTGAAGAAAAACAAGAGCAGACGACAAACTGTTCCAAAGCGAGCGGGAATCTTGTCGTCTGTCCTCCAACCTTAGCGGCGCGCCGATACATTTTACGTTTCATATAATTGCACATCCAATCACAAGTCTTCCTAGTTAAACAACACATATTTTTATGTAACAATAAAGCTAAAACAGTCCTTTACGTGCTGTTTTAGTAGAAAATGAATAATGTGACAGACGGAACGGTGCTAGCCAGGCGCGCCTTCAAAGTGTCCTGGCTCTCCGAGGACGATGCAAATCCAAAGTCATCATATACCGGCATTCTCATGAATACGACAGCGCAGCAGCGCCAGATTCCCTTCTAGGTAAGATAGTGAGGAACTCTATGCATATACCGTCATTCCCATGACAGCACAGCTCTCGTTAGAAAACTCCCATAGACGGCGGCACCAGATTTCCATCTCACGCAGAAATCACACTTTCGCATCTCCGGTTTTTAAATTTTCACGTCAGAAAAGCTTGCTTTCCGATGTCTTGTAAGGCAGACGACATTTACCATGTATCTAGCTGACGCGCACGCCATTTTCTGGGGACATTTTGGTGGGTGAAACTGCGAACATCAAAGCTCATGAGACTTCATGCTCTGTAATTTCCGGACGCCGTGCGATAAGGACGATAGCAGACGACGTGCGAGCGCGATTAGAGAGTGCATCGGCTAAACCTATGATCTACGAGAGTACGTCTGCCGCCCGCCAGAGTGCTCTGCCTGAGTCCAGTGGGCACGTGGTCCCGTGTTCACGGTCATAAAGCATGTGAATGCAGAAAGGACTACACCGCCTTTAAAACACGGTATGTATAACGGCTTCTCTGTACGCATAATGTCTGCGAAGCTCGGAGGTTACCGATCTAGGGATATCGGTGGCCGAGGGCAGGTGCATACGCAAGATAGACGAAGTCTGGTTTGATCAGAATTTCTTGTGACAGCTAGACAGTTAGTAAAGAGACGGTGAATAACGGAAGATGAACGTCTAATTTTGAGCGTAGGATGTCAGGTGCGTTTCTGAGGTACTTTTCTAGTCGCCCAAACTGCAGCAGGGTTATAAAATATCCTTTAATTGTGATGTGACATGTTTTATGTAATAATGTACCTGGCGCTGTTCTTTTCTTCTTCGGCACTTCAGTTATTTATGAGTGAGTATTTCAGGTAGCCTCCGAGGCTACCTGAAATACTCACTCATTCCGCTTTGCCAGTATCTGGCTTCTCAGCAGTAAGAGACTTCATGCAAAAAAGCGCGCTTTACAAAAAAAAAAAAAAAAAAGCAACATCACGAATAAATGTTTAGAGGGCTAAATAAAACCAAGTAACCATTGTCTGCCAACGTCCTAATCTGTTTGCATAGTTTAATCTGCTCGAAGAGTGATTGTTTCTTTTCTCTCTTTCTTTTTTAGGAGATCAATGAGCCAAGAAGACCTTATGTCTTACTTTACTTACTGAGCACAATGATTTGCAAGGTTACGACTGCCTCTGAGTAACGGGACCATTAACCGTATTCTGTGAACAATATGTTCTATATGATCCTGGTATTAGCCATTTACATATGATTGCATATCTTTCTCTTGGCTCACTTAATGGCGTTGGCACTGAGTGCACGATGAACTGGCTAGCAGGACCATATCCTCGGAGGTGACACGGTACAACAACACTATAGTCGGCAGTGGTGAGTCGGCAATGTACGATTGCATTGTCACAAATGGTGTCAATGAACTTGTTGCCGTGGCAGGTGGAGTCGACGTACGCACGAACCCACTTAGATGATCGTCGCGACGAAAGAGAAATGGTCCGTATATACGACTAACGACGTAATGCTTAGCATACAGCATGCTGCTCTAACACACGCAAGCACTCTTTGGTTTTGGGTTCCGTGCTGATGTAGCGGTGCGGGCAGTAAGCTGGTAATAAGCTGCAGAAAAAAGAAACAAAAGAAAAAGAAAGCTTTTTGTCAATGTGTGAACTTGTCAATGTGTGGGCACACTTTTTTTCCGTATATTAAGCAGGGTACGTTGTATATTAAACACCAGGATTTTGTATAAACAATGATTGTCAGAAATTGCCTTCTTAAAACTCGAAGCGGATCGTGAGAACTTTTTTTCTGCATGCACCGGTATAACTGCATATCCTTGTAAAAGCAGACGTTTCGTTAAACCACGAACAAGAACAAATTACGGCCCTAGGCTAATAAATGACACGTTCCTAATCTTCTAAACATTCATTCTTCGTGAACTGACACAATAGAACAAACTTGATTTCTAGTTACGTTCAGGACGCAATCAAAATTATCTATTTCTGAATTGTTTGTAATTTTACTTGTCACCATGTGCTCACTACTTCGTTTATACGACGTAGTTCGCTAGAACATTGCATTATTATTTTGAAATGTGTATTTTGTTAGCTTCCCTTTAAATCATGCTGTTTGGTGTTTTATTTTACGCAGCATACTGTGTGCCATTGGCCATGTGAAATGTGTTGGCCACATTTTCTGTATTTATGGCTGTGCTCTGTGTTACCCCGGTGCTAGTAGTCAAGTGAGTCATATATTCTTTGCACCTAGCTCCAGTGCCATTACAATAATGTAATGTCGTGTATTGCGCAAATCTAGTAAGCAAACAAAATGCTATAGGCATGCAATTGCAGACAGAGATGGACGGTGAGTCAGTGCATCGGTTAGGATGAGCAGAATACCTTTATATACAGCGTTTCTCAAACTGCGGGTCAGGACCCCAAATGGGTCGTGCGCTTTTTTCTGGGGGTCATGAAAGGCCCGAATATATGAACATTCTGCTCACCAGAACAAGGATGAATTTTATGGTCTTGGTACCTGTACTATTTCAACGCAGTTTTCTTCAAGACTAATATAAGCCTATACAGGGTGTTCAAAATTAAGCTTTACGGAATTTCTAAAAATCGCCTGTGGCAGGTAGCATAATTCTTATTGTTGAGCTGGCTTATTCGAAGGGGCGGACATTAGTAGCACGAGAAATGGAAACACATATTCAACTAATTAAAAAATGACTAATGAACTTCTCAGTTAATTTTTTTACGATAAGAATTATGCTACGTGCCACAGGCGATTTTTAAAAATGCCGTATAAACCTTAATTGTGAACACCTGGTATAAGTATGTCACCCTTGGAATTATATTTAGTTTGCAAAGTGTAATATTAGTTCCGGCCACAAGATGGACGGCGAAACGGCAAGGCAAACGGCGATCTAAATCTTCGGTTGCCACGTATAAAAAAAAAAAAAAACGCTATCATACCGAACATGGTCTCCCAACCCCAGCCAATTTGGTCTTACCGAAACTGAAGAATTGGGGTTCAGCATATATGGTTGGCTTACTCCTACCTGGATTGTAAGCTAACGAAATGCTGGCTACGGCAGCAAATCGATTCCTTTGAACCATATCGATTTGCTTGTATCAAGAAAGCAAATAAATCCTTCTTAATAAAATACACGATTATATCTATCCTTGTGAAAAACCATTAACGAACACTTTTGTTAACCCTATCTGCTTTCTTTAATGTATTTTAAATGAATTAAAATGTCAATGCATCTGCGTCATTGAAAAAAAGAAAATCTTCACAAGGCTGATAAAGGGGGGTGGGGGGGGGGGAAGGGGAGAGTGTCATAATAGGTTTGGCACTGCTAAAAGGGGTCACTTTATTACTGAGAATAGTTTGCGAAACAGTGCGCCCTTAGAATCAATTTCGTTCACGTTTTCAAAAAAGCCCTTGCAGAAATCTTCTGAAAGTATTTCAAGATCCCCTAAAGGTCCCGAAGCTTGGGACGAGAAGTGGCATCAAGAAGAGGGTTGATGTCGACACCCAACGACATACACTATCGTAAGCGATATCATCAAGGGGGTTACAATTGAAACGCGAATAATTGAAGAAGTATTAATTCTTCTTCTTCTTTCTGGGGTTTTACGCGCCAAAACCAGTTCTGATTATGAGGCACGCCGTAGTGGAGGGCTCCGAATTAATTTTGACCACCTGGGGTTCTTTAACGTGCACTACAACGCAAGCACAGGGCGTTTTTACATTTCGCCCCCATCGAAATGCGGCCGCCGCGGCCGGGATTCGATCCCGCTACCTCGTGCTCAGCAGCGCAACGCCTTAGCTGACTGAGCCACCCCGGCGGGTAATTGAAGAAGTATGAAGAAAAATACAAAGAAAAGCTTTCTTAATAGATATAAAAATATACTGAGCTTCATCTAGTATTTACGGGATCAATTTATTGCACTCACTAATTTAAGCGTTGCTCTCCAAGTCCGCACACGAGACATATCTATGTTCTTTAACTTCTTTACGGAACTTTTAAGGAGTGCACTTGCATTTAGTATTAGTGGGCACATTCTTAGAAATTTATCGGTTGGAGTGCATCTGATGAAAGACTCACGGCTGCTTTTGTCCTTCCGGACAAAAGAGTGTGCGCGCGCGTGTGCGTCTGCGCAGAGACACACTAACGTAATTTACGAGTTATCTACACTAACTTTGCGAGTTACACACACACACACACACACACACACACACACACAAACACACACACACACACACACACACACACACACACACACACACACACACACACACACACACACACACACACACACACACACACACACACACACACACACACACACACACACACACACACACACACACACACACACACACGAACTTTACGATTTAACATACGCACACACACATAACATCACATACATAAACATTACGAGTTTGCTAACTTGAATCGCGCGCGCGCGCCATTCTAGTTAGCAGGCAAATACAAGATACGGGAGCAACGATGCTGGTCAATGGTGTTTTCTTCTACTGAGATGGTTAATGGCAGGCTCGCATTTGACTCACCTTAACTGGTTAACAGCAAACTCAAATTAACAGTGCAAAACTAAACGGAAAAGTGAGTGAGACACCGTACGAGGTTGTACAATAATTTTGTGGCGTTTATCACTGTCCGTTACGCCCGTGATTTTGCGCCGTTATAGTTCAATTAATGCACGGCCAACCACTGCGAGGGTCTGCGGCACTTTCTAAAAAAAAAAAGCGTGATTATCGACTGGTTTTCAGATAGCATCGCGCTAGCGCCAATTTTCGCTGCACCGCGCTGTTCTCCCGAGTCAAGCTGCAGTTTCTTCGAGCACAGGTTTTGGGCGGGAACACAGTAGCTGCATGTTCGATATCAGCTTGGCGGCAAGCTTTGTGCGGAAGCTCTCGTTTTTTTTTGTCACTTTTCTAGTACCTGTTTTTTTTTTCTGGGGCAGCTTCAGTCGATGTTCTCCGAGAACGTTTTTTGAAACTTCGTTGCAACCACCCGTAACCATTTAACGTTTGAAAAGTATCAGCCCCGCCATAACGTCGCCACCTTGATAGTCTCTTTCGCCCGCCGCACTAACAAGGCCGCTTGAAAACCCTCGTTTCGAGGAAATAGGCAACTTGCTCTGGGACGGCGTCTATTCTGGGTGCGTTAATGCCTGTTGCTTATGCAACAAGTCGCAGGGCGTTGCGGTGTTTTGGAAGAGGCGAGTGCTCCCGAAACGGTTATCGCCTCGAGCTTAACTTCTTTCATATATATGTGAGTGCTTAACTTGTTCCATATTAGAGATTTCATTGAGATAAAGAAATAGCCCCTACCGCGATGGCCTTGACTGCGAAGAGTTTAATAAGGCAAGCGCAGTTACGAAAAGTCTAACGGTTCTAACATCCGAATGTTCTGCCTCTGAATTCCGTATCATCTACTCTGCTAAAGCTTCGTTTCACTACGTACGCGAAACGGCACTTAGCAACAGCGTAATGGGCGAAAGAGCGTCAATGAACTCTTTATGCTTTATTTCTTTCTTTTAAAATAAACATTGAGTTGAACGGAGTGTAGTAAAGTACATTATACGTTCATTTGCATATGATCATTGTTTCTAAGCACCAATCACAGACATTACATGTCTGCGTACGATACGCAGATAATCCAGGGGAAGTGCCAGATCTGGGAGGTAGATTACAGGGAGTAGTGGTTCATGTGGAAAGGGGAAATGTTGACGCTATCTTCTGCAGCCCTTGAGGGAGCACGGCTCAGCGCCAACGGGAAGGGGTAAGTGGGGGAGATTACAGGGAAAAAAACATTTTTTTACTATCAACAGAGAGCGAGAGCGAGAGAGAGAGGATGTATAGAAAGATTGAGACGCTAACTATAGGGCTATTTATGGTTGGATACCCTGCAAGGGGGAAAGGGTAAGATGATAAAAAAAATGTGGTTGATCCCTCTTATATAGGAATCGGTATAGAACATGAAAGTGAAACGTGTCTTCACAGAAGTAGTGTAATGTTTATTGCACATTGATATATAATGTCTATTGGTGTTTTGTGGCTAAAGCGCCCTTAGGCGTTGATGCACCCACGCTGACGCCTGGTGGCACGTCTCCTCCATCACGACTACCAACGTCGATGACCATGAGCAACCGTCGTGCATATGGAAGCTGCACTACGCTGCACACGCTAGCACAACGCGAAAGACGAAGCACGTAACTGACACACTAATACAACGCGCAAGACAAAGCACGTAACTGAATCGTCACCGAGTCAAATCAGCGCGTACAGCGCGTCGTAATTGCAGCCTCCGCGATCAACTTCAGAAACATTTTCAGAGCTAATTGCGGAGGCCACGCTCCGCTGTGCTGAGTACGGTGAACGCCACCTAGGTGGCGTTGGTAGTGCTTCTTGATGCCAGCGTCCCTTCGAATGCTGGCATCGAGGTGTCGTAGTGCTGAGACCACCGAAGCGTTCACTGTCGGTGCGCGTTAGTGTCATAATGCAGTACTTCTCTTTTCTGCTCGTAGGCGGCGGCACCGCCCCGAGCAAGAGCGCGGGTACACGGAGGAGTGTTAGATATATAAGGCGCGTCTGTGTAGCTCTCTGCAAATGCGTTTGTGGCGCAATGGGTTAAACGCTCGGCGATCTATCGTCGCGGACCGAGAGGTCGTGGGTTCGATTTCCAAATTTTGCATGTTTGTGGAACTTTTTCTTCTGGTTTCTTTCTTTGTATTATGTTCGTGTATGTTCGTGTGACGTATTTCCGTGACGGAATTACGTCAGTGAAGTCTTGGTGGACCCCGGCATAAAACACTTTCGTGTTAAAAAGTGTCGCAGTGTCACCCAAAAGGCGGAGCATCAATTGCGATGGCAAATTAGTAGAGAGCTATACGGAGTAAGGATAGTAGTTTTATCAGCTGTATAAGCTTGGACATGTAGCAGCACCAGCAACGCGCAGAACTGTTGTTGACGCCGTCGGCGTTTTGCCCGCATTCGCACCGAACGCGCGCGGCGTTGGTGACTGTTGCCGGTGCCTCTGGGGGCGGCTCGGAGGTTTTCGACGAAATCAGAACGGGACACTCGTCGAGCAGTGTCGGAAATCTTTACCACCTTCTCGCCTCGCAACGTTTATATATAAATACGCATTTGGTGCAGCAGCTAAACGTCGCCTCCCCTCTCTCCCTCCCTCCCGTCCCCCCACGGCCATTCGCACGACGGAAAAAGTCGCGTTTGCTCTCCGCCGTGCATTCGCTCACCGTTAAAGCGCGCGTCCCTCGCGCGCTTTCACTCGCACATGTATACAGCATATGGCGCGGGGCGACGATTTCATCGCCGTTGGACTCTATACGGAACCTCACGGCGACGGCGACGCCGACGGCAGAAATCCGCTTGGAGTGTCCTCTTTTAAAATCATAAAAGAGGCGACAAAAGCTGTATTTCCTATCTGGAGTCGTGCAGTACATTTTCCTGTAGGTGTCATTATCTGGCCCCCGGCATTTCGAATATGAGGGCCCGTCCGTTGCGTTTTGACTTTCTTAAGCCGGTCTGCCAACTGCTCACTCATTATCGAAAAGTCTGCGCCAGTATCAACCAAAGCCGTCACGTCGTGTCCATCAATCGTTAAGAGTAGGTCGGCACTCACAAATTCGTCGGTGTTCCGTTTCTCCGGGTTGCTCTGCTCCTTGCTCAGTAATGGGGGATTTTCGGCGGTTCGACGACTTGCAACCTTCCCCCCGGAGGTCGCTGATTTCAGTTTCCCCGCCGTGGGCTTGGAGAGCGGCCTCTTACCACGTCGGCGAAACTGCGACGGTCCGGCGAAGAATAGCGTAACGGAGACGGCGAGCGCGACCGGAGATTAGCTGAGCTGCCTTGTTCCCGAGTGATGCTGTCGTCGAAGCGTGCATTTCTCTCTGGAAACTGTCGCGGAGTAGCAGGTGACATTTCCTGGATGCCACCCTGGCGATGAGGGCAAAAACGATAAATGTGCCCTGGTTCGCCACAGTGAAAACACAATGGTCGGCGATCAGCAGTGCGCCATGCGTCGGTCCTGCGAAGCTGGGGTCGCCTGAAATGCTCTTTCTGTATCCAGGCAGCAGTAGGTGGCCGCAGGTGGTACTGCTGTACTGGCACGGTAGAAAGAGGGCGACGGACAGCGTCTGCGTAGCTATATGCACGTGGCTCGTAGCGTGGCTCGACGCGTGGCTCGTAGCGTGGCTCGAAGCGTGGCTCGAAGCGCGGCTCGGGACACGGTTCAGGGAGTGGCTCAGGAGATGCAAATGCTTGCCGGATTTCTTGGCGGACAACTTCAGCGACCGAAGCAACAGTAAACTCCTTCGGTGTCGCAGTTTGCTTCGCAATCTCCTCGCGAACAATGTCTCTGATCAGCTGACGCAGCGAGGTCTCGTCGGTCACTGCCAGAACTGCGGCTCCTGCAGGTGCATCGTTAGTTAGGCGTTCGTTTTGCCGGCTACGCTGCTGGAGCGCCCGCTCAATTGCTGTGGCTTCCTTAATAAATTCTTCCACTGTTGTAGGCGGGTTTCGCACGAGACCAGCGAATAGCTGTTCTTTGACGCCGCGCATGAGATGGCTCAGCTTCTTCGAATCAGGCATGTTGGGATCCGCGCGGCGAAACAAACGAGACATGTCCTCGGCAAACATGGAGACACTTTCGTTGGGTTTCTGAATGCGCAACTCGAGAAGGCGTTGTGCATTATCTCGGCGATCAGTGCTTCCGAAGGTATCAATTCCGCCGTGCATTCGCTCACCGTGAAAGCGCGCGTCCCTCGCGCGCTTTCACTCGCACATGTATACAGCATATGGCGCGGGGCGACGATTTCATCGCCGTTGGACTCTATACGGAACCTCACGGCGACGGCGACGCCGACGGCAGAAATCCGCTTGGAGTGTCCATATAATAGCTATCGCAATAAAATAGAAAGAGAATAGAGAAGAAGAGGCGGCCACGTAAAGCACGTACACAATCCAGCATTATCAGGCAGCGTTATCGATGTCTATGACGTATGTAATAGACATTGACTCTTGCCCCCCTTATATGTAATGCTTTCGGGCCCTTAAGGTGAAATAAATAAAATGTAGCAGACTCCCAGTTATACAGCACGAAGTGAATGTACTTAATGGTACATTCTAATATTGCCTAATGGTTCATTTACGCCGTGAGCAACTGATTCGGGGCTCCTATGTCTTCTTCTGTAATTTGCTGCCTGACATTTACTCTTCGAACTACATCACGTTTTCGAAACGCAAAGGTACACTCGAATGCCCTCGCTGCGCATTGCGTCAGGGCAAGTCGACTAAACTAATCATGGTTTCAAGTATAGTATAAATGCGCGTCTTATTTCACCCGTCACGGAACGCGCGGAGCGGCCGCGATGCTTTCACGATGCTTAATGGAAGTTTGAATGCACGGTGATTTCAGACCTCAAAGGCGTCCTAGGTGCCGTGCATACGTCGCAACTTAGAAAGAGAAAAACAAAAATAAATCATAAAGAAAAGTACGCTTACGAAAGGGCCAACTCTCACTTATTGCTTGCGCAAGGAAAAAAAGTGCGCGCGAAGAGGGTGGGTGCAGTTTTTAGGTTTGAAAGCAACGCAGTAACAGCGAGGTACGTTAAAGCGGAGGATTACGCTTTTATCTCTGCCCCACTAGAGGTTACAAAGAGCGCCGACTTTTTTTCTTTATTATTATTATTTTTTTTGCTTTACATGCGGTTTTGCATTTCGTCTTCCTTTACCTGAGCGCTGTTCGATAGTGCAACCACCTTAATGCAATTACATAAACTACTGTGCTACACTAGGGGATATGGTTGTGTTGTTGCTATACAGGCGGTGACGTGGTGTTAGCTAGCATGGCAGTTAGTGCCGCAAGTTGATCCGCCTGAGTGCAGCTGTCCCAATCGCAAGCTTGACGTAAACGCGTAAGCTGAAGCACTTGTAACACTGTTCTACTAAAGTGATGGGAGTTAAAAAAAAGAAAGCCTTATTATTTGTACGTAGTCCAAGCATCTTCGGCGCAAGAAAGAATTCTCTCTTTGCCGTTGCGTTCTTTCACTCTTGACTCTTGTAGCGTAAACAAAAACAATGGATTCGCTATTTAAATTAGATTGCATCGGCATCCGAGTGACGTCCTTTAACAATGCGATATAAAACGCAGAAATATGAAAGAAAGAAAAAAAAAAACGAAAAGAAAGCTAAAGCTGGAAGGATGCACAATGTCGCAATTCAGAGACAGCGAAGCTTAGGCCGCCCAAGTCGTAAGACAAAAGAACGAGAGGGCGCAGCATTCAGACGCAGAGCACAAAAGCCAGCAAGGCTCGGCCTGGTTTGCTTCTCGACGTGCGTCTTAATCGATTGCGACGAGGGAGAGCACGGGCCGCTTATGAAGCGCGCCACAAACAGAAACGAGCGCGTAACAAACGCGACCGAGAGAGACAGCGGAGCAAGAAAAAGGCGCATCAACGCCAGCAGTAGCCGCCGCAGAACCGGTGTGCCATAATTATCAGGAAGGCAGCCCTGCCCGCGAGCAGCTGAATCCCGGGAGCGCTAATGAAGAAAAAGAACCACGCGAAGAGAGATCCGAAGTGCCTGCTGGAAGGTGCAGGGTCGCCATAAGGAGGTGCGCGCGAAAGAGAATAAAAGACGGACAGAAAAGAAAAAAAAGGTGAGTGTAAGAAAGAGCGAAGGGGAGGGGAGGGGGGGGGCGAGGTCAAGAACAAAAATAAGAAGGAATAGCGTCTGCGTCTCGACCGCGAAGCTGGGAACAAAAGAGCCCGCGCCGCATTAAGGAGTCCTTTGCACTTCACCTGGCGTTGATAACAGCGCGCGCGCCGGAATGGAAACAAAACGAAGCGAGTATACGCGAAAGGAAGGCGCCACCGTTGCAACGAGACGACGTAAGAACGGGGGACTGTGGCAAGACGCAGAAGACAAAGTTGCGTGTCTCTCTCTGTGTGTGCGCGAGGAAGAGAGAGCAGGGTTAGAGAGAAGGCGACTATAAAACGGAAAGCTGCAGAAGCAGCTAGCGCCGCGGTGCCCGCGGTATTGCGAGTGCGCGGGCGAAAAGGGCTGGCAGACACGCAAACACACACGGCAAACAGGCACGCGAGAAGAGTTGCGCCGCTCTGCAAAAGCGCGGGACAAGCTATAGCGGGGAGGGGGAGGGGGCACGCGATCGATCAGTGTTTCCCATTGTGACCGCTGAATGGCAACACAAATAGAAGCTCCGCGCGCGCGCGCCCGCACGAGCGCTAACCCGCCAGCGCGGAGACGAGACGTGGGCCTCGCAGACGGACGACGACGCGTCCCGCCCGACGCTATACGACGCCGCGTCGGCAATAAAGAAACGAAGAAAAAAGCGCGTCGCGAGAGCGAATTACTCGCCGGACGTCATTAGCGCCGCTCGGCTTCGCTGTCGCACTCGCTGGTGTGTGCCGAGACGGAGACACGCACTGGCGTGAGACATGTCTACACTGGCCAGGTTACACTAGGCTTCTAGGCTCGATCATCGCGCTCAAATTGCTATATGCAAGGGCAAAACCTTATAAGCTCATTTAAAGAGACGCAAGGTGTGCCTCTACTGCGCCATTCGTAATGGTAGCTATGAACCACGTTAACACAGTGCTCGTTGAATACAGTAGTGTTATAGAGATCAAAAGAGAGAGAGAGCAAGCGAGAGAGGGAAGGCAGGGAGTTAACCAGAATTGAGTTTACGGTTTGCTATCCGACACTGGGGTGGGGGATAAAAGAGTTGGAGAGAGTGCAGAGAGAGAGAGAGAGAGAGAGAGAGAGAGAGAGAGAGAGAGAGAGAGAGAGCGGTAAATAAAACAGGCATAGGTAACAGAAGAGGCGTTCCGATAACAGACGTTCACACTGGCCAGTGGACTTCAGGAAGCGCAGGAGCGCTTGCACGGCCTTCTGATGCGATGTTGAGTCGCGCCGATGTTGCAGAATTATTTCTTCCGATAAAGGCTGGTCGTCTAACTGGTTCAGCACGACGGAAAGCGATTGTCTCTGCACACTGTATTGTGGGCACTGACAAAGAACCTAATGAAAGTTTCGCATTTGCCTCCGAGATCGGCGCTCCTACTTGTTACAAGCCTTAGAAATCAAAAATGGGCTATTGGAGTCGTACCCAAGCTTGTAACGAGTAGGATCGCTGATCTCGGAGGCAATGTACTCAAACGCGTGGGCGAGCTGATCCTGACACCAGTGCCCGATACTAGTCCTCGCTAGGCTTTTAATTAGATAGCATTACGCAGATCATAACTCGGTCTTAGGCAATGTAGGGAGGTATGTCCTTGGCGGAGCAGCTGACAGAATGAGAGAGAGAGAAAGCAAGGAGAGGAAAGGCATGCTCCCTCAAGGGCTGCCGAAGATAGCGCCGACCTTTCCTTTTCCAAACGAACCACTTAGTAGTAGGACGTCAACCAGACGGGCGTCCGGTTTGTTACCCTACATTGGGTTAAGGGAAAGGGGGAATATAACGAGGAAAATAGGAAAGAGGAAGAGATTGAGCACTGAGTGCACGTGGGAGGAGGAACAGGGACACTACAAGCGAACAGCAACTGAAGTGCACCGGTTTGAGAGATAGGATGAGAGCTGAGATTGAGCGGGTAGGGAGCAGCAGCGGAGTGGTGTGAGGTTGGCAGCCACTTGACGGGAGAAGGCGGTGATGGTCGCGCGAATGTGCGGCAGGCGTACTGGATTGCGTAATGTTCTACGTCGCATTGCGCTGTATTGAGGGGGTTGCAATAAAGCGGTAGCTGTGCTTCGCTTAAGTATATGCACGTGTGCGTTGTTATACAGCGATAGGTATGGCTGGTGTTGAGTGATCTCTATAGCGATAGCTGCATGGTGTGTTATGTAGCGATAGCTGTGGTGTATACGTATCGTGTTTAAGAGCAACAAACGTGAACAAAACATCCACTGTGTTGTTGTGCTTTGGTGTACGGTAGGTGACGTTGTAGACTCGCAGACAGCAGCAGTAGGTCATAATGTCACAATAACTCGCAGGTGAACATGAGGTGGGAGAAGTCACGCCGATGCCGATAGATAACCATCTATGATATAGAAACTGTATTTGACAGGACAACATTAAGATCTCGTAATGCTATCGCATTACAGTCACTCGAGCGAATCATGAGAACATATGAATTTGTTTAACTAACCAGCTGTGAAAAGCCATGAACTATAAAAAGTGATTTCAACTGTAATTTGATGTGAACCACACTCTGAGAGAAATGAAAACACGCGTAACAAGAGTGACTTAATCTGGTTTGCTTGAGACGACAACAGTGAGCCACAACCACAAGTTGAAGCCCTCTTTAATTTCAGCGGCACGTATACGCTGCGTCAAGGCATACCGCTACATTTGCGTACGTTGCACTTTTGCCAAGGGATGACGATTGTTTCCATGGAAGATGGTAGCCCTAAATGATGGTAGCGGCTAAATAATAGCAATGGTCAGCCAGGATCACAATCAATATTCGGGCGAAAGTAACTTGACACCTGCTTTACTCCCACATGAAGTCATGTGTTAAGGACCCATGGTATCATTAGCGTGCGCAAGAATTTCCTCAATGTAATACGCAGCCTTCCGCAACAATCATGGTGGGTAACGTTAACGGAATAGACGAACGGAAAAGTCAACCTTTCGCCAGAAAGACAAAACATTGATAGCGATAGCGAAGTATTAGACTATTGCACGAATTAAGGCTCGCTGTTTTATGCGCAGCATAAATCGCAGTAAACGTTGGCTTATTAACTAAACAAGAATGTTGTCACGCACCCAAAGACACTCACGAACACAGTTTACTCGATGATAACGAACACTCGCCGTCACAATGCTGGCGTGATGACGAGCGCCGTCAGTTGAGAGCGTGCATGTTTGTCCCAAACCAAACGTTCCCTGCTCCCAAAGAGACGGTTCCCCGTTCCATTCACCCTTCCAATTGTGCAGCGTATTCCAAAACTCAGCAGAGTGACTTCCAGCGCATTGCGCGCGGGAAGACAGCACACACCAGGCTGCTCGACTCCCCCTTGCATACTCGCCCTTTGTCCTGTCACCCACAGATCACGTGACCTCCGAACACGGCACGCGGGCAGCGTATATGCACGATCACGTGCATACACGATCACGCGAACACTCCAATATTTGAATCGCAAAGAAGACGGCTCGCCTCAACCCACCAACCTTCTCGGCTCGCCTTCGCAGTGCTTGCACTCGTGCCAGTAACAATCCCGCGACCTCCCACCCGCGGCGTTCATAGCGCTCTCCGCCATGACTGTAACTTAACTGGCCCAGCTGGCTCGAACACTTGTTTAAACTCTTCAACAAGACGCTTAGCTTCTCTGATGGTAAGTGGTGATGACCTCGGTGTGCTGAAACCATAGCCCGCGAAATGGCGTCGCGTCACAAGCTGCGCAGACAACGCAGACAACAACGCGATGCTAAACCATTGCCGTTGCGGTGCTCAGACGGAGTTTTACGAAGGTGGAAATTACGCTTAGTAGAAACGAAGTGCCTGCGTATCGCTTCCTTATACGTTGTACTACCATGAGCACGCCAAGGAACAGCTCAAAGCCACTATTCTATTCGTTTTTTTTTCCGTTTTTTTTTTCAAGATTTTACTTTCATGTGCAATGGGATCGCAGCCCATGAAGGAGCTGACAGCTTCTAGGCGCAGCTAGGGCACAACTTTCTCGTGCGCAGACCTTTGCAGACACTTCAAAATGCGGCAAAACCGGCCTTATACACTTTCTCCGCTTCCTATACTATAAGCAGCTTGAGTTCCGTTTTCTCGATTTCTCGTCAACATGCTTGTCTTCGTCGCTACTAGTATGAACTGTTTTGGGGCTGAATTCACTAAGCTTTTCGTTTGTAAGTGCTCTTGGCCATTGACCGTATACTACTACTACCATTACTACTACTACTACTACTACTTCTACTACTACTACTGCTACTACTACTACAACTACTACTACTACTACTACTACTACTACTACTACTACTACTACTACTACTACTACTACTACTACTACTACTACTACTACTACTAATAGTAAATATAGCATCAGAATTGGTTGGAATCGGTTCTAACAAGCAACTATAGCGTAGCAGCTTTTAGTGAGTGTGGGCCCTGGTCTAGAACAGGTCAGATAAGTTCCGAATAAATAAAGTGATGGCTCGAGACCTGTTTGGGGAAGCGGGTAAGCGTACGCAAAGTCCGCCCGTGTGTAGCACACTATGGAAGCTTCAAACTGTACTAAGTTCCACAGCGACTCAAGTGGCCCTTTCAGCCCGTGACCGGACCTAGTCGTCGAAGGACGTCACCGCCTTGGGCCGGTGCTTGTCTCGGAATGCCCGTCGAACACATTTCGGTGACCGTGAAAGAAAGGACGCAGATCTTAGGGCAGAGACCGGCTAACGAAAACACACGAATGTGTGGTCGTTGCAACCAAACCTTCCAACCTGTGAAGTTGACGTTCGTATTAAATAGAAAAAAAAAAAAAGCGCCGCTGGCTCGACAAAGGGAACGGAGGGAGGGGGAGAGAGAGAGAGAGAGAGAGAGAGAGAGAGAGAGAGAAAGAGAATAGGACGCTTCTTTATAAAACTTTCTTGCACAGAGCACACATATTTTGTGGGATACATATAGAATTTAATAACGATACTCCTGTACAGGTAACACACAAGCAGTGACAAAGAACAGCGCAGACTGAGAAGCAATACATTGTCTTTACATCACAGTGAACTTTTTTTTTTCTGTACGTATTTTTTCTTTCTAATATTGCGTCACCCACTCTTTCGACATCTTATTTTTCGTGAAACCCGACAAAACATTCGTAAAATTGTGGCATGAGCACCAAATTCGTAAGCTTTACGTAAAATTCGGGAGAGTTAGCAGATATGGATCATTATACTACAACCCGTCAATCCCGTGTTTCACACGAGCAGCATACTCGTGAAATCATGGCGCTCTATATAGCCGCAATAATGCATACGTCGCACTTCCTGGTACGCTTGCTACGCTTTAGTATATACACGAACCTAGACGAGCTTCGGGCAGCCAGGCGCCACGACGTTTATGTTTTCGGGAGGTGCCGCGTGGCAGCTCATCGGGATCCAGCGACGTGATACGCATGATGCGCGAGCCAAGCGGGTGGTGCGAGATGGACCCCCACCCCCGCCCCTCTTCCCATCTCCGGAAAATGAGGACGCGAGCCCCTCATCTCCCGAAAGCGTTCCCTATTCAAATCGCTGTTGCATACAGGAAAAAAAAAGAGAAAAGAATGACGTGGTGGAGACCCGGCGATGCGATTTCGTATACGACGCGTTTCGGAGCATTTGCGCGTTCACCTTGGAAATGCGCACATCCAACGGTGCGGGCAAAATCCTATCCTTTGATCGCTGAAGCTTATATAGGGCGACGTGATTTTGTGCCTTGCGTGTTTATATTGGCTTAAATATCACGAATAGTATGTGCTCAGGGCGCATTGATTGCTGAGAATGCACTTTTCGCTTTGTTGGAAGTTTGACTGCCCTGCGGCATAAAAACGCTTTTTTTTGTCCGCGCGTGCAAGTTATATATACACGTATAGTTGGTTATGTCCGATGAAATCTAACAAAGATCTATGGCCAACTTTACTAGGAAGCGCTTCAATTTCTGGGCGAGATTTTGTTTCCTTTCGCGCTCGAAAATATGACGCCAGAATCTAGGAGAAAGGAAGTGTGAAGATGTCGCCAGCAGTAATTGACGAGCTCAGCAGAAACATTCGGGACATTTCTTTTAAGCTCGGTGAAACGGACTTGTGGGTTTCTTGTACCACCAGTATTAGAGCGAACACAAAGTCGTTCTCGAACCTTGAGAACTCGGGGAAATCGAATGCGTCGAGTGAATTAATCTCCGTCTCATTTATTTTTGCTTCTTCAAGGAAATCGAAGACCAACTCTTTAGGTTACGTAGAAATGATTCGGTTTCCCGGACGTGCAAGTTTTATTTTTATTTTGTTTTGTCTTTTTTGTGGTAAATATTACCTAAGAAAAGAAACATCTATAAGATGTGTCTATTAACTACTTTCCGCAAATAAATGCAAACACAATCTTGTTTGAACCTTGCAAACAGAAGTAATGTTTGACTTGTATAAACTGATTAAATGTTTATCCTTAGTGCTACAGTTACAGTTCACTCTTACGCATTAACACAGCTGGGCTACCGGCCTTTTGTCTACAGACCATATCCTAGAACACGGTCATCGCCGTTCAGGGAGGAGGAGGAAAGAGAAAAGCAGAATGCAGGGCGGTTAACCAGAATAACGCCCTCTTGGATACCCTACATCGGGGGAATGGGAAAGGGAAACACAAAGATGACAGGGAGAGAGAAGAGGGAAGGAAAAAAGTTCATTGGCTCAAAAGGCTCAAGGGGCGCTATTGCGTTTTATGTTTAGTATCAAAAAGCCTGTGTGATCGCCGTTGATTACAAGACATTTCCCTCGGGCATCGATGTGATCAAGAGTCCTTTTCTCTCTCTCTCTCTCTCTCATCTTTTAAAGATAATTTCTTAGCACCCTTAAAATTATTTATAATTAATAACGTCTCATCATACGGCAAAGTGTGGGCCGATCTTGAAGATAAAGCATTAAAAAAAGTAAAAAATAAACGATTTGAGTCTGACGATTCCCCTCCATCCCTCGCGCGAGGCGTGACGAGATGAAGTGTGGTGTGCAGTGCTTCCCTCCCTATCTCACCTACAACTCGCTCAGGAAGACTGTCTTTCATTGTCTTCAACTTGAGGTTGAATCGCCTTGCAACCTTTAATTTACTTTTCTCCCTTTTCTTGTGCAGAATAGCGAATCGGATGCATTTTCCGGTTAACCTCCCTACATTGCTCCTTTCTATCTTCTCCCTCCTTCCCTCTCTACACTGGTAAGAGAGAGATAAAACGAAGGCAGGGATGTTAAACAGTGAAGAGTCCGATTGGCTACCCTACGCTGGGGGAAATGATAAGGGGAATAGAAAAAAGGGAGAGAGAGAGAGGAGGGGGAAGAGATACGTGCACGGACATGTCTACAGAATCAAAGGCGCTCGAACATGCCAGACGTTCTCAGAAAGCACAAAAGTGCTATCACTGCCTTCTGAGCCGATGATTGGTAGGGAAGGTGTTCTAGTATTGTCTGTTCTGGTAAAAAAAAAATGAAAATGTTACCGTAACCGGGCGTACGAGTGATGAGTGCCATTTGATGATTTATTAAAAACAAAACTGTAGGTGTCCCTAATGTTGCCTTTAAGCGTCTTTAATGGCGTTAGCCCCTAGACCTTAAGTTAACGCATGCTATTCTCCTACCACACCTAGAGGCGCAATTGACGACGTGTTGGCGCGTTAGGACACCAACAATGAATGGCTCATACCCCCGTAAACGCGGCCTCCCCATTACGACGACAGAAGAGAAGCGAAATTCTACGCTGGAATGATGAGCGGCAACGGAGCCAGCTGTGGAAGAAAATGACACTCGAGCCATTGCTGATGATGATAGTTAACCATCATAATGATGACAAATGAGAAATACCTGACGGATAATTGGCCCTTTCCTTAAATAAACGTATATGATCCTATATCATATCTATCTAATACAGCTCTTAACTTGAACCATTACCTCCTTTTAGATATGTTTTATTATTCTCACGGTTTCGGAGATACCTCAACTTCCGGTTGCCTGAGGCTCACTTCCAGCGTGCTCCTTGAGAAACATAATGTCGCTAGGTGCTAGCGCCATAAAAAGAAGGGGGAATAAAGGAGGTTGTACCCGCCTACGCAATCCAAAATAGCTCTAACACAGCCAACTACCCCAAAAACCTACAAGAAGATTAAACCACCACGGGCAAAACACAGTATGAATAATGTGATCAATAATGCAAACAATTATGCAGGAACCATCGAAGATGCTTGTCAAGGTAAGCGAAGCTTGTCGTTGTTCGATTGTCTTGGCTGGCTCTGGCCGCCGTCGAGTTGGCCGTCTCCTGCCTAAAGCAACTTCAGTTGCTGCGTAACAATACACTGATCGACACGTCTTTAGTGTTTCACAACGCGCCAACCCCGAGTGACGGTGAAACACTCTCCACTGAGGTGCGCCCCTTATGCCGCGATATACGGCCTCTCATCTCCACTAAGTACTCTTCCCACATTCTCTCCTCCTATTCACAGTCCAACCACCGAGCGGCAAAACCAATCTGTCCAGCAATGATATCGCTTCGCTTTAAAAGGCGATCTCTTTATTGCCGTGTTTTGGGGTTTACAGGGTTTGTCCAAAAAGAAATGTCATTGATATTATTGTGAAGCAACTATATGTCGCAGTGCGCTAGGACCGGTTGAGATTGGTGGAGGGGCAAGTTAGCTTACGCACGCGCGGTCGCTCAGTCATCGGCGACCATCTGGAGAGTAAGGGCAGGCTTTTAATTCCGTGGAGCTCGTTTTCATTTCCTGTGCAAGCCGTATAATGCAGCGCTCGTTGGAATAAAAGACTGCCATCAAGATTTGTGTGAAACTCGGCAAGTCCGCAGTGGTAACTTCTCCTATGATAAAGACGACCTCTAGTGATAATTGTTTGTCAGAACGTCAAGTCTACTGGCGGCACAAGGCCTTTTTAGAAGGTCGTGAAGAGGTCAGCTGATGGAGCCCGCGCTGGACGGCCATCCACGACCATCACCGACGAAAATGTGACGCGTGTGAGATATCTTTTGAGTTCAGACAATCGTTTGAGTGTCTGTTTAGTGGCACAGACAGTCAACATACCAAAAGGTACATTCACGAGATTTCGGATGAATAATTTGCAGATGCGAAAAGTGTGCGCGACGATTGTGTCCACAGGTGACGAATGTTGGTCGTTTGAATATGACCCCGAAACAAAATGGCAAAGTGCAGAGTGGCGCAGCTTGGTGTCCCATTGCCCAAAGAAGGCTAGAATGAGCAAGTCATAGGTCAAGACCATGCTCATTGTGTTTTTTGACATCAGGAGGGCTCGTCGACCATGAGCTTGTGCCACATGACAAAGCCGTCAACGCCGAATTCCACGTGTAAATGCTCAAGAGACTCAAACGAAGGGTTCATCACGCTCGGCATGACATCGGGGGTGATCGGAAACTTCACCATGACAACGCGCCAGCCCACACCGCCTTCCTTATGACCCGCTTCCTAGCTGATTCAAATGCGCCAGCGGTTTCGCAGCCGCCCTACATTCCTGACGTGGCTCCCCCAGACTTTTTTGTTTCTGCACTTGAACTCCTATGAAAGGACATTATTTCAGGACACTTCACAAAGCCAAACAGGTTTGCACCAAGGCTGTAAAGGACATTCTGGAGGAGGCCTACCGTGACGCCTTCGATGCCTGGAAATCTCTCTGGAAGCGATTTACCGACGCAGGAGGAGCCTATATTGAAACCTTTTAATGTATTGTACCGATCTGATCAATAATTTATTTTTAATCAACTCACTGACATTACTTTTCGGACATACCCTGTATTATGGAGTGTCTTGGCACAGATCGTAGAGTTCTCTAGAAAAACAATTACTAGGGGGAACCGTGTTGCGAAGATTACAGACGAACACCTACATAAATTTGCACACACTCCACCTGATCTACCCCACGGCATACAGAGACATATGCCCGTGGTGTGGAGCAACACCAACACTCTTTCAGATCACGTGGGAGTGTGCAGAACACGGAGAAGAACACGAAACAAACGGCACATGGAACGAATGGGAGGCGCTGCTGTCTAGCCCGGCCCTGGAAGATCAGCTGCGACTGATCCAACGAGCTGAGCGGATGGCCCGTGCTAGTGGGACCTTGGAATAGGGGCACCACCCTGCTGGACAAGCTTCGTCTTTAACCCCCTACCCCCTCTGTGGACTGGGGTAGGAGCCGGTCCGGTTTCTGAATATAATAAAGTTTTACTACTACTACTACTACTACTACTACTACTACTACTACTACTACTACTACTACTACTACTACTACTACTACTACTACTAGGGGGAACCATGGCGCTGCGATCGTTCGGTTTCAATGGGAACGATGGTTAACACACGGATTTTTACGATATTCGTGCCTGTGGCTTTATGCGTACTAGTGGCTTTGTTTACTAAGCTCTATCTGCTTTCAGTGGAATAAATTTCTCAGCATTCTTGTTTATCTAAACGCACAAAGCAATACGACTCTGCAAACACGCATAATCGCTGACAATTGTGACATTCGTAACGGAATATTTTCTTGAAAATAATCAGCTTGCAAAGTTGCAAAGCCCGTTTGAATAAACACAGACTAAGTTTAGGCAAATTTATGTACTAACCGAACTAACTATACTAACTGAACCGCCAAGCTTGCAGCTTGGCGGTTCAGACTTCGCTGCAGTAATGTTTTTAGGAAACTCTACGCCGCGGATGTCCGCTTAGGGCTTGTTTGCATGCCCCCATACGTGTTCCACTTCCTTTATTTTCCATATCATTTCAATTGAACCTTCAGTTGTTAGTTCCGAGTTCGTCCTGTTCAATCTTGAGTCTTCTGTTATCCCTGTTGTTATTTACTCTATGTTCAACGTTCACCAACTCGTCTAGCTTTCGCTCCTGCTACAAGGAAAAGAAAGTACACGTTCCTTATGCGCGCTAGTAGAATAAATGTGGCTGCGGTGGCCTCCATGGCGCCACCTCTACAAGAGGAAAGAAAAAACCGCAATAAAGAAACCCGGACCTCCTCCTGCAAGCTGACGGGCACTGCCCTGACCCATTTTTTTTTTCTCAGCACGCACTCTCATCACGAGAATAAGAGGCGCGCTTCTGTTCTGCGAGCTGTGAAGCGCTGGTTCCGACAGCGCCTGTCTTTGCGGTCTCAAAGTGCCGTCCGTTTCCGCTGCACTTGCGCCAGTCACGGGGCTGTAAAAAAAAAAAAAAAAAAAAAAAAAATGGCAAGGCTCCTTCGCAGGAAAGACCCCCTTCATCGCACACGCCCGCATATCTTGTGAGAACAATGTTGTTAGCGCCTTGACGCGCGCCCTGGCTCCTGCGATATACGCGCTTGACTGCCCCCTCTCTCCTGCAGCCACGCGAGCACGCCATCACGTGCGTGCTGTTTTAGAGCGATCGTCGTTGCGGTTACGGGGACTTTCCGGCAAAATACGCGGCGTGCGCGCATGCGTAGCAGCTCCCCATTTAGGAGTTTTATCATATCCTGAAGCTAGAGAACAATGTTAATGCGTTAGCATTGGGAGTGTCAAAGCGGAAGAAAGTGTATGTGTGAATTAAGTGTGTGAAGCCGGTCACGTGGTAGATGTAGAGAGGGAATGGGAGAGCTTAGAAGAGCGTATGTGTATACAGGGTGTCCAGACTATCATGCACCAAGATTTAAAAGTATGCATGTGAATGCCATGTAGCTGGACAGAACCAAGGTAATGTTGTTTGCCGTCGCTTGGAGATACTCAGATGATTTTTTTGGCATTCCGTCTAATTACACAAATAGTCTTAATTATTTATCGATCTCTCAAATATTATAAGTAGATGAAAAGTGTCAATGAGAAAATTGTAGAGCAACAAGAAAACCTCCCGATACAGCTTTCTCTTGCTCAATACGTGCTGCATAAAAGCGCTCTTAGGAATGTGAACGAAGCTCGCGAGGAGGAATAAAAAACTTTATTAAATAATAGGTAACTGGTTTAACGGTAGGTCTGGGTGCGACCCAAAGTCCAGGGCTCCACTGGCTCGAGTGGCTTGCTGAGCTTGGTCCAGGAGTGCCAATTGGCTCTCCCGGTCCTCGCTTGCGAGCAGTGCCTCCCACTGCCGAACGAAGTCTGTCACCCTTAGAAAGGGAGAGTTGAATGTCTCTCGGCCTAG